>NC_090620.1:1317654-1346588 GCF_004359215.1 Bremia lactucae
AAGACTAAATCCTTTAGTAAGACTAGATCCTTCAATAAGATTAAATGCTTCTATAAGGATAGAGATGTTGCATCACATGACACTTAAGCTTGGAAATTGTGATGAGCAAGGAGACAGCATTCCAAAAAGACTTAATCCTTTTACAAGACTAAATTCTTTTTTATGACTAAATCCTTCTACAAAGATTCAGACTTTTGGGATCTTGTCTGCTTTGTCATCACAATTTCCAAGCTCAAGTGTCATCTTCATCTTCAGCTGAAGCCGCAAAGAATGGTGCATCGTGCTGCCAAATAAGTTTCTGCTTTGTCGAATCCGTAATTCCGCAGCTGCAAGTAGCTAAAGAATCATTGTAACGGGGTGTATCGTCACATGAAATTAACACTTAAAGATTGTTGATTAATATATTATCTAAAAGGTAGATAATATTTAAAGGATATTACTTTGTATAGTAATGTTCAGAAATCTTATCCATAAATAGGTATAGGCCATTATATCTATTCATCCCGCAGACTAATTGTAATGGGGCACACATCGGTTGGAGAACCGTTGTTGTGGTACATTTACTTTATGGGTAAAATACCCTTTTATCAAATTTTAAAGAAATAGTTAGTTACTTAAGTCCCATTAGTTGTGGGTAATAAATTTGGTCGCCGCCAGATATAAATCAGGCGGCCAAAATCTATTTTAATTAGCTAGGGTAAGGTTTTTAGATTTAAACAATTAAATAAAGTTCAGTTCCCCTTTAGGCTTGCGCATTGATCTGTAATAGATAGAAGCCTTTCCAAGGTATATCCTCTTGGGCACTAGTTGCCACTTGGTTCTACAAAACCCTGAATACCTTGAACTAGGATTCCTTCAGCTTTGATAGCTTGTACGACTCCCTGAGTTGTTAAACCCATTAGTTCAATAGAACTAAGTGACTCTCAGAGTCTGAAAGTCTTCCTCTGACTTTAGGAGCGAGGTAGCTCCGCTACACCTGGTAGCACCCGTAGTCAATCTACGCCTGAGTCTTTACAAGACTAATTTCTCACGAAAATGGAAGAGGTTCCAGAACTGTCAGAAGCCCAACGCGCCGCTTATGACAAGCTCAAAACCTTATTCGGGCTTGAGCACGTGGAATTTATTATTTCTCAAGGACCAGAGGTCCTGCATGCAAGCCTTGAAGCCTTCATGCGGTACGAAGCCTCCCTGATCGGTCAGGTACAGGACCCTTTAGCGGCATCCATGCCAACCCAGTACATCTCTGTACCTCACTCAGAGCTGAGGGCTCGCCTTTTAACTGTAAATGTGAAAACATTTGCGGGGAAAGAGGGAGAAAATCTCCTTTTTTGGATTAAGCAGATGGAAATGTCCAATGACTACGCCTTGTTCTTAACAGAACGGCAAAAGGTGGCTATGACCATTTCCAAACTTGGAGGTAGAGCCACGGAACGGGCACTATCGTGCAGCACGTCCATAAACGACGCTTTCCCTCATGGGATTCGCTGAAACAGCAAATGGCCAGCATGTTGGCACCGCCTGATTAGGCTTTTCGCATGCGAGCACGGCTCCTAGCGACACGACAGGGTAAAAGAACCCTAGGGACTTTGTCCAGGAGTTGAGAACTCTCATTGCATCTATGCATCAAGACCCGGTGCAAGAAGTAATTGTAGTGACCATTTTTATGGGGGGTCTCAATGAGGGCGTTGCCCGGACAGAATTGTTTCGATCTCATCCGGCTACGTTCGAAAGGGCAGTTGCCATAGCGCAACGCGCCGAGTCTGACTTTAAGTCTGCTCGCGTTAGCACGCCTGTTTACCGAACAAGCTCTTCGAGCACATGGGTTCCGTCTAATAGACCGTAACCCATGGATCTAAGCCTCGTTGAGGAAAGAGAATAGGCTTTTTAAGCTGTGGAACAGCATAAGAACATCCGTAGATGTTTATGTGCGGAAGCACGAAATATTTACGTCCGGCCTGCCATCGCGTAAAGCTCGGAAGAGCTCCAACTTTGACCTATACCAGAGATCTGGTACGGTGCGGGAAAACGTTAATACCCACTAGGTGCGGGGCGCCCTACCGGGGAAGTCCTAGGCTCTGTTGAATATCTAGGAGGTGAGAATAAACAGAACCTAGCCCCAATTAGCTCGGTGCTTAATGGCACAGGGCGAGAGTTACACGTCTGGCTTGCTAGTCGCTCAAACGACTGTAAAGGGCTTTGATAAGCCGTGGTCAGTTTTAATTGACTTAGGAGCGTCTTGCAATTATGCTTGACGCCTTTCCCTTAAAGGAAGTCAACAATACGTTGATACGCTTAAAGCACATGAATGTGATTTAATAATCACTGTTCGCTTAGCGACTGGGATTCGTGTCACTGTTCCCAAAATTCCTTTGAACTTAGATTTAAAGTTTCTGGACTTTGACAGTATGGAACGCTGTCTCGTCCTTGATTTGGATTCGAGATATGATCTTATCCTTGGTATGGCCTGGTTAGAACACCATGAGCCATGGATCGATTAGAGGTCTAAGACCTTAGGCGCCACGCGCAATGTTCCTAGCAAAGTTTTGGAGAATCATGAACCCACCTATACTAGGCAACAAAAGCGCTATTGGCGCGGATCATTGAATGAGTCTGTCAGTCTTTTAGACATTGGCATGTCTGAGTTAATAAACTCTAATGTTAAAAACATTTATTCTGAGCCCGACTCAGCAGAAGTAAGTGGAACGGCACGTATACTCCGTCGAGTGACACATTCACTGAATGCTGAAAGCATTGTTGGCCTAAGGCCAAATCATCAAGGGTGCAATATCTCTGAGATACGTTGAGTGGCACGTCTAACTCCAACGAGTATGGTCGGCCGATGTGGCATCATACTGAGTGTCAGTAGCGACACTGTTGGCAGTTTGCCAGGACCTCAAGGGTGCAATATCCCTGAGATACGTGGAGTGGCACGTCTAAGTCCACCGAGTGTGGTCGGCCGAGGTAGCACAATACTGAGTGTCAATAGTGACACTATTGGCGGTTCGCCAGGGCATTTTGGGTCAAACCTTTTTAATGCGCGCGAAGCGAGACGCAAACGTTCGCTAGATAAGGAGGTTGAGTTAAGTAACTCCTTGTCGGAAATTAAATTAGACACCATGTCTTGTATAGAACCCATACAGGCTGGAAAATCCGGGGACGTGAATGTCCCGGCCTCTAAGAGGCGTCTTGTTTCCACTCCAAGACAGGGTGGACACGAAGCGTGGATACCCTCACAAAGTGATACGAGTGAGCAAGTACCAACGCTTTTATATGAGGGGGAAGTTAGCCTTGCGGCAATCCTCGTTACATGCTCTTTTAGAGCTAGACGAAATGTCTATTGATGAGTGCAGTCGAGCCTTAAAAGCTGGTGACTTATCTGAAATTGTGGTCATTCGACCTATGGTTGAGTTAAACTCATCATCACTTCTCGACGAAGCTGTCCTGGATGACACAAAAGCTGCACTTAGTGCGCGAAGTGGGTCCTCGATCCTTAAAGATCCTACGGATCCCTTTTATTCCTTTATTAAGGAATTCCAAGATGTGGTATGTAATAACCCACCATCTGTTTTACCTCCGGATATAGGTGTTCGTCATGAAATTGACTTAGTTCCGGGAACCAAATATTGTGTCACAAGACAATGGCCTTTATTAAGGGAGCAGTGTGACGTCATTTACTATTTCTACCGTGCTAAGCACGAGGCTGGAATGGTACGAGAGAGCAAATCTCCTCATTCGATACCGCATCTTGTGTCAAAAGCCAAATGGTAAATGGCGCATTGTACATGCTTATAATAAGCTTAATGCAGCCACTGTACGAGCACAAACCCCCATTCCTAGAAAGGATGTTCTTCAGAACAATATGGTGGGATGTACAATGTACAGCACATTGGACTTAGTCGATGGTTACTAATGCGAGCTAGCGATATTCCGCTTACAGCGGTAAGCACCCCAAGTGGTATGCGATGAGAGTAATTGGTTATGACACAAGGGCTCCCAACGCCCCGGCAACATTTAGTCGTCTAGTGACGCAACTTCTCCGCCCTCATCGAGGTTATGCATAGACTTATTTTGATGATATTTTTGTCTATACTCGTGCGGAGCAGGGTCGGTCGGATATGAAAAATTATTTATACCATTTGCGAGCAGTGCTCGGGTGTTTGCGCACAAATAAATTGTATGGCAATGCATCTAAATGCATTTTTGGCGCAGAAGAAATTCCTTTCTTAGGGTGCTTCAATGAGAAGCGAGGCCTTAGAGCGGATCCCGCTAAGATGTAAGCCATAGTAGATTTGCCAGTTTATAAAAACCAAAAGGATTTGCGTAAGTGGTTGGGTCTCACAAATTATTTATAGAAAGATAGCGAAAATTACGCTGATATGGCTAGGCCATTATCTAATCTCCTTAAAAGATACAGAATGGTGCTGGACTAGCACCAAACATAATGCTTTTCGAGCAGTTAAGGATATTCTTATCCATGCCCCGGTTCTGGCACTGCCAAATCCAAATTGGCCTTTCAGTGTCGTCTGTGAAGCATCAGATTTTGCCATTGGCAGTGCTCTGCTACAAACAGATGTTGATGGGCATGAACGTGTTATTGCGTTCGAGTCTAGACATTTTAAAGCTGCGAAAAAGAACTACCCAGTTCATGACAAAGAGTTACTTGCTGTGAAGTATGCTCTCGTCAAGTTCAGAGTTCATCTGCTCGGCTCTAAGCCGCTTGTGATATATACAGATCACGCGTCATCACGCACGGCGACTAAGTCGCCCCATCTCTCACAGGAATGGCCCGATGGCTATCCTTCTTCGCGGAATACAACTTCGAGGTGAAGTATAAACCCGACAAGCAGAATGCTTTGGCCGATGCATTATCACGCAGGCCGGATTATGAGGTTTCTCATTTAACGACTATCCTGTCGCCTATTCCTGAATTAATCCGTTCGGCTTACGCCAAGGATGAACAGTGTGTAGCTCTGCTACGAGCCTTAAAGAACTGTGATTCGGGTATTAATTTGCCGGCACGTTTGCGTGCAAGGCTACATCGATTTTCTATCGATAACAACCTTTTTGTTGTAAGGAAGATAATGCACCTATTGTCATCGGACTTTAAAGAATTGGTGAATAAAAAATTTGAAGTTAAATCAGCATTGATTTGTTTATTTTTATTTTTTAAAAAATATTTATTAAAAAATAAGATTAAAATTTTGCTTTATTGCACACACTCCGCGTGTCGTTGTTCCTCATGATAAGACTTTGAAGTACCGAATCCTTTATAAGGCACACGATACTGTCCATGGTGGTCATCTCGGTAGAGAAAAGACCTACGGCTTTATAAGCCAGAGTTATTGGTGGCCCAAACTTTATAAATGGGTCAGCACATATGTTCGCATATGCTAACTTGCCAACGGGTTAAACCCTCGGCGCATGCTACTGCGCCACTGGCAAGCCTTCCCGTCTCCATAGGTTGCCGGAAGATCATTTAAAATGGATTTTGTTTTCGGTGTACCAAAAGATTCAGCCGGTAACTCCGGCATAGTGGTCTGTGTTGACCGATTTAGCAAAATGGCTCACTTAGCGGCCGTGCCGGATTCCATTGATGGTGAGGTACAGCTAGGCTGTTTATTGATCGCGTGTTTCGACAACATGGTTTGCCAATGGCAATTGTCTCGGATCGAGACCCCCGTTTCACGGGTAAATTCTGTAAATCAATTTTTCCGAGTGCTCGGCACCAGATTGGATATGTCCACTGCCGACCATCAGCAGACCGATGGTCAAACTGAACGTGTCAATCGCGCCATTGAAGACCTTTTTAAGAAGCGTGTGTGCTTAGACACCAAAGCGCTGGAGCTCAATGCTCCCAGTGGTGGAGTTTGCGTTTAATAGCGCTGTACATGCCTCTACAGGCTGTACTCCGTTCTATGTCAACGGTCTCACCCACCCACGCGTTCCATTAACGATACCACTGCGTGGTTCGGAGCTTCGTGGAGGCGGGGATTTAGCCGATAGGCTTGCCGATATCAGCCCTGTTACCGTTCGGAAACAAGTAAGCGAGTTTCTCGGGACGCGATTTAGTGTCTCCTAACATGTAAAGGATACGATGGCTGATAGCCAAGACAAACAAAAAGAACAAGCAGATGCCAAAGGCAGAAGCTGTATTAATCCTATGTGGTCGGAGACCAAGTTCTCTTAAACGCTAAATATCTAGCTACTAATTTGGTATTGCGGTCTTCACGATATAATTGCGCCCGCGCTTTATTGGACCATTTACGGTCGTGGCCAAGAAGGGCCTAGCTTATACGCTAAACCTTCCTAGCAAACGGCGTACACACCCAGTGTTCTACTTTGGCTTACTTAGGCCATATCAAGACCCTTCCCACGTGGACTTAAAGGAGCTTGCGCCGAGACAGACGGTCGTGCCGCAGATTGCTGCATCCTCATCAGGATGTCTAGCTGGCCCTCTAAACGAGACTGCTGACGCTCCAGCGTTGAAAGACGGTCCCGAACCGCCTCAAAAGAGCTTCAACCCGAGCAAGGACCTCAGGAAGAAGTTGCATCTCGTGCCGTAGAGCATCAAATGCTTCCGCCGAAATTTCGGCCCCCTCTCACGCTGCTTGATGCGCAGGGGAACCTTCAGTTTAATGTGGAGAAACTTTAAAGCGACGTCGTCGTAAGGGTCAATACCGGTATCTGGTGAAGTGGCTAGGGTGCCTCTCTCATGAAAACTCTTGAGAGTTCGAGGTACCTCTTCGGCAAGATTGCCCGTACGCCGTTGACGTTATCAAACGCCAGGCTCAGGGTCAACTCGCGTCAAACGACGCTTTCCACAACTAAACGTGGGCTTGGGTGGATCTATAGCCTCAGTGCGGCTTCGATACATGGTTGTACGGTCAACCGAAGCACTGAAATATGGGCAAGGCCTTTCTTCGTCTTGTGGCATAAATGCCGAACGTAACTGGCCGTTGGCCTTAAGCTTTGCGAAATCGAAGCGAAGCTTCCGTTCCAAACGAACATCACCTCAATCCGCAGACTCTCTGACATTCCAAATATTACGAAGTCGGCGGGCCCGGTGGACCCAGTTCTCAAATGAGACTTCGTTTTCACTCATTGTTTCGTTTGGAAACAAAACGATCGGAATTTTCCTCATGGAGGTCACCGAAGCCCCACGGGCTTGATCACGTAAACGCGTCAGATACTGGCTTTGCGTCAATACCTTTGGCGTAAGGTATTGCTCATGAAGAGCGTCGCGGGCAGCGATCTCTTCCGGCGCCCTCGCCGAGTCACCGGAGATCCAGGTGCCCAAGCTGTGACCCGCTATCTCTTTGAGACGATCGTCCGCACTGAGCGGAGTGAATCTATATTCACTATGAGCTTTAGCTTTCGCTATCTCAGCAGCCCGAGGATGAGCTCTTTCCTCTATGAGGAATATCCGCTCTTGCAATTCATCGAGCAGATTCGTAATGATATTGGACTCAGGGTCCCATGTCCTGCTCAATGCAGTTAAGACATCAGCGGCACCACGTTCTGGGAACGGATTCAAGGCCCGCCGACGTTCATCCGGAGAAGAAGACGTGAGAGAACGACGCTCTTTCTCCTCCTCCTCTGATGGAGAGTGACTTTCAAAGTCCACCATTCCCTCGAGAAAGGTGCTAAGAGTCTCTGATTCACGCTTGATTGTCATGAGACAAAGGAATGTAAAACACAACCGAACGGTTAGCTGTTTAGGTTCCAACCTCAACGAGGAAATGAAGCGAATGTTGTCACTCAGTGTCAACAGTCTGATAAAGGAGGCTGTAATGGAAGAAAACATCGGTTAGAGAACCGTTGTTGTGGTACATTTACCTTATGGGTAAACTACCCTTTTATCTAATTTTAAAATAGTTAGTTACTTGAATACTATTTATTATGGGTAATAAATGTGGTCGCCGCCAGATATAAATCTGGCGGCCAAAATCTATTTTTTTTTAATTGGCTAGAGTAAGGTTTTTTAGATTTAAATAATTAACTAAAGAGACTTTGCTGCCTATCATTTATTGTAATTAATATATTATTGGCCGAAGCTATTAAACTAGCTATCAAACAAGGTTCAGTTATCCTTTTGATCACAAAGCGTCAAGTGCCTTTATAAGGCTTGAGCATTGATCTGTAAGAGATAGAAGCTTTTCTAAGGTATATCCTCTTGGTCACTAGTTACCACTTGGTTCTACGAACCCCTGAATCTCTTGAACAAGAAATTCTCAGCTTTAGTAGCTTGTACGACTCCCTGGGTTGTTAAACCCATTAGTTCAATAGAACTAAGTGACTCTCTGAGTCTGAAAGTCTTCCTCTGACTTTAGGAGCGAGGTAGCTCCGCTACAACGGACCCCTTCGGTATCGCCACACCAAGTCTTTAGCTTTCTGAACCAAAGTGAGCGGCCTGGCGTTAATGCTGAGTTAAGTTAGGGAATTTATTCTCAATCTCCTACACAAAATTGCTGGTCTGCTCATGCTTGTCCTTTGTCTTGCAGGCTCCCCATGGCATCGATGACCGTGCGCATGATGGCTTATCGCTTTGTTACAAACGTTACGCTTTGCTCGTAATTTGCAGCTACTTCTCGAGCGCCAACGACACCTGAAAAAAATGGTTGAAAATCTGCTTAGAAGTTAAAACAATTCGCTATTTATTCGCCACGATACGATTTAGCTTGATCAGCTAAGCAATCCGTCTGAATAAGGTCTTACAGCGACAGTGTGGGGCTTAGTAGCCGAAACTTCAGCACTCAGAGTCGAAATTGGGTTTGTAACACGGGTTTTGAACTTTTTGTTTAATTTGCTCAATTATTGGTTTCGATAAAATGAAAACGAACTTGGGCATGCTGTGCAGAAAACACGTGTTCTAATAACTATGGGAACTCAATTAATAACATTCATGCGCATAAGGCAACATCGTTGATTATACGAGCGTCCAAGGTGGCTAGGAGGTATGTAGGAGCATTAATTTGTTTATTTTGCGCATTACTCGTAACATTTTTAGCCGTATCATAGATATACTTTTTGGAATTTGGAGCCATTGTTAGACCAATATAATGGTCATTTTCCGATAGATGAATTTATCTGCAGCTGAAAAATACCTTTTTCGTGTTTGCCACAGTTTGCGCGACAATGTCGCTTTGAGATTCGCACCGTACTGAGCTGATGACCTCGAGCACTTGGCTACATTAAAAGTTGCAAAACATACGAGAAAATAACTCAAATTAGCTGCTCTTTTAGACACTATGCAGGTCTTGACGTACATGAGAGTGCATGGTTCATTGCGCCCCTTAACAAGACAGTTCGGATCGAGCTTATCCGCCTTTTTGCTTTGCCATACCGTTTTCACATAGCGATGGCCAGCATGAGTTGCACGTATATCACACCATGGTGCATCTTATGAGAGTGTGCTATTATTTGCTGAAAATTAACTTCCAATCATCAAGTTACATAGCCTACCAGTTTCAATCATCAGTCTTTCGAGTGGAATAGCCTTGACACACTTCAAATTTTCAGCAGTCTTTAATGAGCAGCCATTGACGCCTGCGTACAAGCCGTATGAGCCATGCAATCGCATAACTTTATACAAAAACTTAGCAGCTGACCAATGTACAGACGAAGCTCCACCAGCTTAAGCATTTCTTCCTTATCACCCGAGAAAGAGTGCACGACGCCATCCGGAAATCTCGTCCGATTTTTTCTAATAATCTCTACGAGAATTTGCGTGATTATTACAAGATCGTGGTACTTATTTGGAATCATTTCATTGGGCACAAACCGCAAAAATCCTCTTTTGAGTTTCTGTTATGAAGAAACATTGGCAGCTGTGTCACTTCCGCCAATTGAAATTGCTTTTCAAAGTACTTGAGTTGCGTTGCCTTATCACAAAACTCAAGCCTATCGTAATCCAAACCGCACTCTCCTATGGCCACGACCCTTCCCCACTCTTTGCCTTGTTTACACACAGCCAGTAGTTCTGCAAAATATTCATCAGGATCTTTTCCGTCCGATTCGAACTCGCTGCAACGCGTTGGGTGGACGCCCACTGTTGAAAATAGGCCTGGCAACTTTTTACCCTTATTTTCTAACGATAGCTGCAATGCCTTTCGGCTTTCACTAAGATTTCCCCCAGTAATGATGATTTTTTCAACACCGAATGTCTTGGCGCGCACTAAAACACCAGTCAGATCCGACTAAATTACGATAAATGTGCTGATTAATAAGTGTACACTTGTAAGGAAAGCTGTCAAACTTGCACGCGATTCACCTGATGCTTCTGTTTGCCGTGATAGAGACCTTTGAAAACCGGGTCCGTCAGGTTCGCTCCAATGTCGATCATTTTTACAGCTTTTTTGCCAGAATTGCGCAACATTGTGGAATTGTTATGTGTGGTCCACTTCAAGGCTTGAAGACATTTTAAAATCGCAAAAGGCAACTTCAACTGAAATCGCGCGGGAGCTTTGAGATCGCAACAATCTTAGCGTCCATTTCTTTTTTTGCCACGCTGTACGCGCTGAATATTTGAGCAAAATTCAAGTAGAAAATGGCTAAAGGTGCTTGGATTTCGGACGAAACACGTAGAAAGATCGTGCAGCTGCGCGCTGACGGAATGGCGGCCAAGGACATTGCCGAGCTAACGGGATGCAGCACCAACTATATTTATCGTGTTCTAAGGAAATTCAACGGCATCGAACCCAGAAAGAAAAAACATAAAACGGTTTCATTGGATGTGCCATCAGTCAGTGCGTCTCAGGGTAAGAGTGCTGGAGAGAGACGTGATCACCTTTTAGAGGATCTAACAGACTCGAGTGCTGCACTTCTTTGTGCTGTTGAAAATATGGAAGTGTCAGCATATGAGCCGCTGCCGATGCCGAGATCAGTTCAAGGTTTTAAGCAAGTGCAGACTGAAAATCATGCTTTCCAAGATGCGCTAAGCGCCAGTGTCACATTCTCAACCGAAGCTTGCCGAGTTGACAAAGCAATCACAGCAACGCCATCGGACAAAATTTGCATTATATCAGATACTCCGTCGTCAGCTGGCTGCCCAGTAGATTCATCCACGTCTCCTTTAATGTTCTCAAATACTTCAACTTCTCACCAAGATCAATCGCAGCTATCGCTGCGGGGGCAGTCTACATTGAAGCTGAAGCCTTCCGCTAGCCATGCTCCGTCGAAAACAAGTACTCAACCATCTTCTGCACCAACTTCTACGTCGCTAGTCGTTAATCTCAACCTTCCGCGCGCCAATACTAAAGCTAGGAACGATATCAAAGACTCGTTAGGCGGACTAAGTGTCCTTTTAAAGCACATTCAAGACGAAATTCAGCGTCTCAGAAGCTTGCCGCGACGTGATACATATGACGCTCAAGTGCTGGAGATGCTGGTGAAATGTCATGCAGAAATGCTGCTCGTACAGCTGAAAAGAACAACAACTGCTGGTAAATTGAATGGTCAAGAAATGGACGCAAGTATGGATAGTATGGAAATGAGCCGCCTACATCGCGAGAAGCTGGCAAAGGAAATCACACTTTTAAGCATCCAAGCTGTTAGGGAACAACTGGAGCTAGAACGCGAATTAATTCGACACACGGCTACTTCGACAAGCAGCAGTAAGAATCATACAAATACCATCGCTTCTCCTATCGACGCGAACGAACCTCTTTCTCGTCAGTAAGATCACTCATATCACTTTAAGAGCGATTGCCGCACCAATACATGTTGCATCACACTCGCCACGTATTGCGCCAATACTTTCAACAAGCGCCCACGCAAAAGCTTATCCCTTAAAAATTGCCATATCTAATGCTTTATCAATTGGAGTCTAACAATGCAGAATGCAGCTGTGCAATGCAATTCAGCACAGTAAGATTCCATGCTGCGTTTAAAATTGTCTTGGTGTTGCTGCTGGATACTCGAACAAATTTCTATATTAGCATTGTTTGCTAACTAGAGCTGATAGGAGTAAACGTCTTTGCTTTTTTCAGTAAAGATTCTGAATATGCTGCGTCCTCTGAATCTATCTCGCGTTTAGCAGCAAGTAATGCTGCTGATTCCAAGCTCTCGCCATCAATTTCTGCTGCACCGTCGATTCCAGCACAACCACTACTGCTTTCATCTTGATCATTGCTCTTTGCGTCATTGCTAGCTTTTGTTTCATGATAAGTATCCATTTTTCCATCGTTACTGCTCGAATTGGGTGAGGTATGCTTCCACGATATTTTCTGAAATACATTCTTGAACTGTGGCAATTGAGCTGGCTTATTGGAGTGCTGAGCTTTTTTTTGGGATATCAGACTGCTGCCTCCCAAAAATAAATTAGTATCTGCTTCATCTACCTTAGCGCGCACTGGAAGCTTAAATTCTCGCTCTTCTTCATTTTCAGTATATCGTGTTGCTTTCATAGCAACTAAATCAATTGGAATGTCTAATTTCTCTCCAACTGCTAGCTCGTCGTCATCGTAATCAACCAATTTAACTGACCGCGGGCGGTTTTGGCAAGAAACTTCTTCCTAAGCATACATTCATAAAAAATTAAATGCTGTATCAGTTCAAGTCGGCTCCTACCTCTGACAAGCAATTCTTCGCAAAACCAGGTGACGATTCAGCGACATCTGAGTCGCTTTCAAAATAAAGTTCCTCTTCGGCATCGAAGCTGCTGGACCGAACTAATTGAGGTTTAGGAGCACGAGTCATGGCTGCGTCTTCAAGTCCAGATTTCCCATCGTAACGCGCCCGTATGGCCTCAAATACTAGTGAGCACTCTTCCTTATAAATCTCATAAAATTTTGTAAACACATGTTCAATCAGCGACGTCAGATTTGTCTACATCGCAGAATAGCAAAAGCTTCGTAAACATTAAGCTAATCAGATACTATAGAGCAATCCGCGATTCTCTCACCTTTTCAATTAATGACAAGACTTCAAAAATTGCCGAGCAGAGAGCCCCATTGTTAGGTTTTCCGATTTCTAGATTCGCTAGCATTGGTGTAAACAGGTCATTCTGAATCAGAAACCTTGAAAAGAAAGCCTCAGCTCGTACTGCGCATGCACGAATAAACTTGACCCCGTCTGATAGAGAGAACGAACGAAGTACGTGTCAGATTAGCAATTATTGAGGCAGCATGAAAGTAATATGATTCCCAGTTACTTACGAATAACGAATAGCTTGTTGTGGGAGCGCAACATTTTTGCAGCGTAAGTCGCGACTGGTTGCCTTCCAAACAAATACTTGACACGATAACCGTGGTTTTCGGTGCAAAATGTAAGCAGTTCCATAATGCTATCTTGCAAATTGAACATAGCGGACGCATCGCGGATAAATGCGTGGGTTTTTAATGGTTGAAGCAGCCAGTGCATATAGTTAGGGTACAGCACGCTTAAGAATTTGTCGTCCTGCAATAGTTTACAAATGCATTAGATATAAAAAAAAACTTGTAATTGGCGCAATACCTGCCCAAGTGGTACGCTAAATATTTCTCGCAGCAAATTGACCACTTGTATTCGCAGAGTTTCATCTCGCTCAAATACCACCAGAAGCGCGGTAAAGAGAGACGATTCAACGGTCCACGTGATTCGGTCTTTATCCGATGCTGGTGCAGGTATGCATTTACCTTCAGTGGCAAGGTAAGAGCGTAATTTTTCTGGGCTCTGATAGACAACCAACACGGTCAAAATGTCCATCACTATCGCAGCTTCTCCCGAATTTGAGTCAGATAAGCCCAAAACAGCAGCAAACGCTGCATAAAGCTCACCGTCCCCAAAAAGATTGTCAACCAAAGCGCTGAAAAGGGGTTGAACGGCGAATGCGTCACGGCTCTGCGGTCTGTCCAAGGGCTTTGTCACTCGCACCATATTTATAATCGCTTTGAGCAGTCCTAAACCCTCTAATCGTTTCGCTTCGTTGGACACAAGCTTTTTGCTACATCATAAGTTTGAATTGGCATTAGTACACATGACACGGAATCCAAAGCAAGAATGTGCGTACATGGCCTTCCAATAAATTTCTGTTTCGGAAATGAACGAAAGAATGTGAAAATTGTTTTCATTCATCATGTACTCCAATAAAAGCACACATCCGTCAGGCAGCAAGCGCGATAACACGTTGTCCTTAATCACCTGTATGCGAAAGTTCATGTGGACTCGCTCTACAACATTCTGATCCGTAATTGGGATCACCTGCCAATACACAAGCAACAGCGTCAGCTCGCGCGACTCCAACCGCTAGCAGCTATGCACTACCTCGCGAAAGCCTCCATCTCCTTCTAACACTGTTCGAAAATCCATCTCGCGAATCAATCCAGGGTTATAGCCAAACACGCCAACAACCGAGATAAAATTGGCTTCATTCAATAAAATTTCGATTAACCTGCGATTGCACAGTTCCACTGGCGATTAGATGATTGCGCATGCAAACGTTAGCATTGACTGTGGAATAAGGGACGCGGTCATGTGCAGCACTTACGCATGGCATAGAAAACTTTGAATAGCTTGTGTAAAATTGACTTATCAGCGTCCAGCTCACTGACGTCGAACAAATCTAGCAGCCTGACGATGTACGCGCCATCCTAAGCGTCAACAATACATTTAGTAAAGTCTCCATTATCTTCATTGGCCATTACCCTCTTTCCTACCTTGTCCGCAAGTTTTAATTGTACCATGGACCGTATATTTGGGTATGACGACGTCAGACAGAGTAGAATCTCATCGAGGTGGTCGATATCACACGGCGGAAGGTCGCAAATGCTTACATTATATCGCACAACGCGCATGATTAGCCTATCAACTCAAAATTTAAAAGAAGGCACGGATTTCATTAGCACTTACGGCTCCAGTTCATCGGAGAAGAGCTGGTCAAGGCCGCTCTCTTCCTCCATGGCGGCAGCTTTGACAGAAAACTTTTGGGTCCGGCAACTTTTCAGTTCTTCCCTTTTCGGCTGACCAATGAGTGTTGCGATACAATTTTATTTTCGGCCAACAAGAGAGAGTAAAGACACCACCTCTCAACGTATGTCTACCACCGCCTTTAATATTTTATTAATGCACATTTGCTAGGTATGTCGCGCTCAACATATTTGAGCCTACGACCCTCTAGCGACTGGCGACAAATAAAGTTATTCGACGCTCCACAGTCCACTAGGGCTCCAAGTGACAAATCATTATCACTTGTAATTTCAAGGTGCAGAGACACATAATGATTGTGTGTCTAGATTTGCAAATTCTCTTGAGGTTGCTGGATCAGTAGGGCGTTGCCCCCTACTGACCCCGACCGTTTTTGGCGGTCCGCCTGGCTGTTGCGATTTCGCAACAGCGTCGGACCCGCGACCGTTGCAGTATTTGGCATTCGGTCCATAATTACGTTCAGTACATCTCGGTACTGGTCGTGGGACACTACACTCATGAGCGTAGTGTCCTAACTTTTGGCAGCGATTCGTTTCTGCAATCGCTTATTGTTCGAAAAGCGAGGTTTCTCGCTTTCGACATAAGAGAGGTCTATCGGTTCTGGACCTCCCAGCTCATGTCGTCTTGGAGGACGATACGATGACGAACTAGCTTGAGCCTGTCTCAAGCTAAAGATCACCTGTTGCGCCACGGATAATGCTTCTTCAAGCGTATCCAGTTCCAAGCGGAATAGATGGGTCTTTACGGGACCATCCGTAAGACCTTGCATGAACACCGTGATCAACGTGTGTTCATGAGCTAGGTTGTTTGTGATACGACTTGCTAAGAGTCGTATATGCTGGGCATAAGCGTGAACACCAATCTTGCCTTGTTTGAGTTTCAGAAGCTCTAATCGAGCTTTAAACTCAGCCCTAGGCAGTCCAAACGTCTGTATGTGCCGGGCTTTGAAAGCCTCTAGCGACCCGAAGACATATGGGTCGCGCAACTTAAGGCATAGTGCCCAACTTTTGGCACGACCTGTTAAATTTGACTGAGCAAATGCGACTTGCATTTGCTTGTCGACGATGTGACGAGCCCTTATGGCATCGTTTAACTCGACAACCGTCTTAAGAGGGTGGCTTCTTCGACTCCCTTATACTTAGAGATGTTATATTTAAGGTTTCGGGACGACGCGTGTGCATCATCCCAGGTACAGGGGGGGTCTGTACCTGTTATAACCTCAACAGTTCTGTTGAGCCCTGCTGATTCAGCAAGGCTACCTTCTCCTTCATCTCGTCAAGTTCATGTTGTATGAACTTGGCGATGGCTTAATGGAGGGCATCTCTGTCCAAATCGGACAGTATGGCCAAGATGGCATCGTCCCCTACGGTCGAACTCATTCGTTCGACCGCACTACTTTCTATGTCACTTAAAAAGGAGTAGCTATCACGCGAAACGTGATGCGTATTTCCATTATCATCTAACATGTCCATGTTAGATGATGGAACCGTGGTCCTTGGACGGACTACTAAGTGCTACCAGGTGTAATGGGGCACTACTGACTTGTACTGCTTCAGTACAAGTCCACTTCGCACTGCCGCAGTGCGAGTGGTGCCTCACGTCACTTCACGGACACTAGTACGTGCAGAGGAAGTCTTCTCTTTATAGCACTTGCTTTAAAGAGGGTGAATTAAAAACTGTATTAATATAACTAAGTTCTTTTTGTCTATCTACTTAATACTAACTTAATCATAAACTAATACAAATATGTACTAAAAGTCTTATCTGTCTTTCTCTTTGCGCGCGTCCAGCGCTGACTGGGCCGCGGAGAAAATAGATATAATGGTCTATATCTACCAATGAATAAGCTTTTAGAATATTACCATGTAAAATAATATTCTCCAACTATTATCTACCTTTTCGATAATATATTAATTAACAGCCTTTAAGTGTTAATTTCATTCAACGATACACCCCGTAACAATGATGGTCGGTCAGTTCTCAAACCTTCCAACGCGGATGACGGTGCGTCTAGCGACAGGCTCATCAATAACAGTAATGAAACGCTTAGTAAAATTCCACTCACGTTAAAAGATTTACAGTACGATGAAAAATTCATCGTACTGGATTTGAATGACAAATTTGACGTCATCCTAGGTTTACCTTGGCTCAGAAAGTATGAGCCAAGAATCAGTTGGCAGCATCGACCCGTAAAGATGCCTACCGCTTGTTCATCAGATCGCCGTCTGATGAACGCCTTGGAGCGTCCACAAGCGTGTGGATTTACTTCGAGTGAGTGTGATGGCCTCACTTGTGGCACGATTGTTAATACGACTGCACAAGATCACAGTGTGTTTTCTAAACCAACTGCGGATTCAGCTGCCGGCGGCTGCGCGAATTCACAGGTAGCGACGAAGGTCCACCATTCGAATAAGTCGAGTGGATTGAGACATGAATGTACGCCGAGCGGGCGACATTCGAGGAAGATACCGGTTGTTCAAAATGGACAACACGATGATCTAGGTTGAGAAGAGAGTCAGCCGTAAAGGACTCGACTGTGATAGCGCAATCAAACTCGGAAGACGTTGAGGGAAAAGGTCCCCACGTATTTGAGGAGAAAGCTCCTCATGTAGTTAATGCTGAAGTAACTAGACTTCAGCATCCCGAGGAATTGATCCCTCGGCAGCCTGTGGATAAATCCGAGGAAGTACCGAGACATTGAATGTCTTGGTTAATGACGGATCAAGAGTAGGCGCTTATACTCTTGATCTGTATGTGCCTCCGAAGTTAACTTCGGAGATAACTCAATTACCAACCCTAGAACCTAAGCGGTTCTTGAGAGATCTGCATAGTGGTAGAATTAAGCAGATCTGCGTACTCGTCACAGAGGACGAATGCGTAACCGATAGTCGGTCAGCGGTAATGTTTGCAGAATACGAACGGGTTCTCAGCAGCTCATCGATGGACGAAAGTGTCCTCGATGTGAAGACTCGGATTGAGAGAGATACTACTCAATCCTGGGAGTCACTTAAGACAAATCCTCTATATACGGATTTGATTGAATTCAGGGATATATTTCCTGAAGCAGTTCCATGCGAGTTGCCTGACGATAACGGCACTCGACATGTGATCGAGCTCAAACCAGGCTCGAAGTTTTGTGTCATGAAGCAGTGGCCCCTGTCTCATGAACAAGTACTTGCCATCGCTAAATTATTTATCGATCGATTGAAAGCGGGCCATGTAAGGGAGTCAACCTCCCCACATAGCTCTCCGACCTTCTGTGTGAGAAAGGCAACAGGAGGGTGGCGGATAGTGCACGCATTCTATAAACGGCATGCTCAACAGTACCGGCTCAAACGCCAATACCTAGAAAAGACGTAATCATAGATGGTATATCTAAGACTACCATCTTTTCGTCTATGGATCTGTTGGATAGGTTTTATTAAATCCTTATGCGTGAATGGGCTGTTCCGTACACAGCAGTGAGCACTCCCACTGGGATGCTCTGGGAATGGCTAGTAATGCCACAGGGGCATAGTAACGACCCTGCAACATGTAACAGATGCGTAACGGATCTGTTGAGACCGGTGCGAGAATTTGCATCAGTTATTTTGACGATGTATTCGTCCATAGCCGGGCCATGGACGGAAAGACGGACGTGGAAGTTCATAAAACTCACGTTCGTCAGGTTCTTACACTTATGCGAACGCTTAAGTTGTACGCAAATCTCAAGAAGTGGATATTCGCTGCAAGCGAAATACCACTTCTTGGGTGCATCGTCAGTAAACACGGCGTGCGCCCTGACCCCGAAATGATCAAGGCAAATACCGACTAGCCGGTTCCAGTCGATGTCGAGGGACTTAGAAAGCTCCTTGGGCTGGCGGCGTACTTGCACAAGTACTCACGCAATTATGCCGAGATGTCAGTTCATCTCTCTCGCCTTTAAAAAAGGCGAGAAATGGTTATGACACGCTGATTTTCAGCGTTCCTTCGAAGGTATCAAGCAAAGCTTGATGCAATCGCCAACATGGGCGATTGCAGATCAAGAAAGACCATTCCATGTGGTCTATGACGCCAGCGATTTCGCAATCAGCTGTGCGTCAATGCAATACAATACATACGGCGCGGAGCGCGTCGTCTGTTACCAATCACGTCAGCTGCAACCAGATGAACACAATTACCCGGTGCATGAGAAGGAATCCTTGCCATGAAATATGCATTGGCTAAATCTAGGGTCTACCTCCTAGGAGATAGACCTTCATCGTATATGCGGACCATGCGTCATTACGCACGGCCGTAAATAGCCCACAGCTCTCGCAAACTATGGGGAGGAGGCTATCCTTCTTTGCAGAGTATAATTTCGAGCCGTTTGCGCATTTTAACAGTGGAAATAATCCCACCGTTGCAACACTCATTTCAAGTGTTCCGTCATCAACCTTGTTTGATGACATAAAGAAAGCCTACGCAGAAGATAAGGACTTTCTGCGTTTAATGTATCATCAAATGAATCCATTCGATAAATCTTATAAAGATTTACCGGCTTTATATCGATCGTCATCCGATCGATACACAACACGCAACAGCTTATTGTATTACACAGCCGTTGCCGGCAACACTCCGCGTGTCGTCGTCCCAACTTACAATGATTTGCGCTTGCGCATCATGTATGAGTGTCACGATGCACCAACAAGTGGGCATCGTGGACGTGAAAAGACTTACCTCACAGTAAGTCGCGACTTTTACTGACGTCGCCAGTATCAGATAGTGCGCAAGTACATTCGTGCTTGCGAGGTATGTCAACGGGTGAAGCCTGGCCCTTTATCCCGTGCGCCTTTTCAACCTCTACCACTTCCGGCAGAGTGTTGGTAGTCCGTATCTATGGACTTCATCTTCGGATTTCCCGAAGATGATCACAAACACAATCGAATTCTTGTTCTTGTAGACAGATTCAGCAAGATGTACCATCTTGCTGCAGTACCATAGTCGATCACGGCTCCGGGTTGTGCCCGTGTCTTTATCGACACGGTATTCAAACTCCAAAAGTTACCCCGTGAACTGGTATCGGATAGAGATCCACGGCATACGGCGGAGTTTCAGCAATCCGTGTTCCGATCTCTCGGAACACGGCTGACTATGTCAACCTCTGACCGTCCAGAGACAGATGGTCAGACGGAACGCGTAAATTGCGTCCTCAAAGAGATACTTCGAAATTACGTCCAATTGTATCCGAATTGGAGCGAGTTTTCACTAATGGTCGAATTCGCCATCAATAATTCTGTGCATGCGTCTACAACGCATACACCGTTCTTCGTGAATGGCGTAAGCCATTCACGCATACCCACCCAATTAGAGAAATTCTCTAGTTTAAGGGGGGGTGGACTCGCACGAACAAAACCATTTCTTCTCATGCTCGTCACGCGTCGAAGTTAGCAACGACGCGAATGATGTCGATGTTGAAGCAATCGACATCGAAGATGAGAAAACGCTCATGGCAGTGCGCAGTAATAAGTTTCGTACAGGATTCCATTGCTAACGCAGTGGACCGTCAGAAATGGAATGCGGACAAACATGAAAGACCAAACGTTCTTTCATTTAAAATTAATGACCTAGTACTACTCTCTACGGTAAACTTACATAAGCGTGTAGTCACTAATGTGAGAAGTAGTAAACTACTACCCAAGTTCATTGGTCCTTTTCGTGTACTGCATCGCAGAGGCAATGCGTACACAATAGAATATTCAAGTAGGATGCGAACACATCCCACGTTTACGTTGGTCGGCTCCGCCCGTACTATCAGTACGCGATTTCTTCCGAGGACAAATCTGACCACACTTTTCCAGAATCCCTAAAAGATTCTCGTGGTAACGAACCAGATTCTCATGTCGAGTCCGAAAATCGTCGAAACCGCGGTAAGCTGACGACAGCTCATCACGAAGAGCGAGATAATTCCGTTCGTACTCCAACATGGAGTACGCACTCTTCGAACGGTCTTCCAACCGTTCGATATGGTGAGCCTGCACCATCTGCTCCAACGAGCGACGCTTGCCGCGATCATGTTCAAGTCCCTCCTCCAAATCATGGAGGAGGTGATCGATTTTGTCAATCCTCGACATTAGATCCGACATACGGTTCGGATCTAATTTTCCCTCCTCCACCGCAACCATTGGTGGATTCCCACGGTGGTCAGCGTTTCATTGTGGAAGTATCCAGAACCACCGTGATGTGAAGGGGGAGCGAATGAGTTATCTTGTTCGCTGGCGCGGTTATCCACCTTAACATGACAGCTGGGAGCCTCGTTCCCAGCTGATTGTTGACGTTGAGGGCTCGTCTGTCAGTATGACGAGACCCATCGGATGGATCAGAAGTTCCATCGGAACACACGCGCCCTTGGCGCTTGAAAATCGATTGCAAAACCTCAATCGCATCGCGCATCTCGTCAGAGATGCGAGCCCTCCCCCAGGGCGAAGAAAGGGAATACAGATCCCCTTTCACTCGTTTCGTGTTGTCAACACAACACGGACAGGAATCACCCTACATGAGGCATGGAAGTCCTGCCTCACGTGACAACCGATGCAATTTATACATTGCACCGGTTGGAATTCGCTTCTCAAACTTAACGCGAATCGCGTTAAGTCTTTGAAGCCAGTCTTCGCGTCCAATGTCTTTGACATTGCGAATGAACGCGCTCCAGGCTTGCATAAGCGAGACTTTATCTCGCTTATTGTTGCCACTATACCTTTGATGCTTGAAAAAAGGTTCCGAGATAAAAAAAATTCCCAGCGCGAAAGTTCTTCGCGCTGGGATCAAGCCCATGTAGCTTTGTCGCAATAAATAAAGGATATTTTATTGTGAGGAGTAGTCTCTCCAGACAAGATTTTAATTAGCTGCTCGGGCAAAAGCCACGGCGTTTTCTCAGGGGCAAGGCGAGACATTTTAGTGTCTACGCTCCCCTAAGTGGTACCCACTGAAGCAGGGGTACCACAAGAACTTTTCTTACGATGGCTTACGCCATCGTCATCACCACGCACAGAAGTATGTGCGGGTGACGGCACGGGAGACGGTGCTGACGATGAGAAATCATCCTCATCGTCGGAATCGAAGATGCTGTAGTGAATGCTACCAGCACGTCTACTCGAATGAGCCCCCTCATTCGAAGGCTCATAGTCAGCCGCCTACCGATGATCAGGTGACTGTTCTGTTCTCCTCAAGTCGGCCATTTCGTCCGATCGCATTCGTAGTCGACCTCCAAAGAGGGGTCGCATATACGTGGTGTATCACCACGTGCACTCACAACATTTAGAGTTGCGGGAGAAGATGACACTACGGCAGATGGAACGTCTGCCCCAAGAGACAATAGTGCGTTGTCCGCGGCTGCATGAACCACAGCCGAAGGCCCGCACTATTCGCATACCGCATGGACTTGTTAATCATGCGATAGAATTAAAAATGATGAATCTGACCAATCAACATCGTTTTTAATAAAATCGTCTTATAGTGGCTAACCTCTACCCAATGACAGTCAGAGTGATTGTCGTTTAAGGGAGGGGTGATGTAATGGGGTGCATCGTTACATGAAATTAACACTTAAAGGTTGTTAGTTAATATAATAGCGAAAAGGTAGATAACATTTGAAGAATATTACTTTACATGGTAATATTCTACTAGCTTATTCATTGGTAGATATAGACCATTATATCTACTTTCTCCGCGGTCCGGTCAGCGCTGGACGCGCGCAAAGAGAAAGACAGATAAGACTTTTAGTACATGTTTTGTATTAGTTTATAATTAAGTTAGTATTTAAGTAGATAGACAAGAAGAACTTAATTATATTAGTATAGTTTTTAATTTACCCTCTTTAAAGCGAGTCTTTTAAAGAGAGTCTTCCTCTGCACGTACTAGTGTGCGTGAAGTGACGTGAGGCACCACTCGCACTGAGGCAGTGCGAAGTGGACTTGTACTGAAGCAGTACAAGTCAGTTGTGCCCCGTTATAATCATGGCCGTCGTCTCGTGCGCACTGTGTACTAGGAAATAAGTTTAAGACTGATTATTATAAATATAATAATATAATCAGATATAAAACCTTACCAACATGGCGAGCGTATTGTCTTAAGTACCTCAGCTCGCAGATGGTGCCAGACGTCCATACACAAGAGTGGATTACTATGTGAAACTCACCCGAGTGACAGGTAAATCAACTTCACAAGAATTTATTGACCTGTATTATTGGGCGTATAACACAAGGCTGTGAGCCCGTTACAGTAACCCTTAAAGAAAAAGATGGTGGGTTTACTAACACGTCCGATGTTAAGGCATTGCTCGTCTTTGCCCGGTCTGGTTCATTTTAAGCAATTTAATTTCTCAGCACTCAAATCGAAAGGCTTGGACACAGAAGAAGTTATTAAAACTTTGAGCAGCTGTAATACAGTTACTGCGCCTAACACTGTGCTTGCGCCCGCGTTTAAAAGCTCCAGGCAGAACTGGTATCCATTGCAGCTTGAAGAGAGGTGCATGTCGATGCAAAAGGCGTGCTTAATGGAAGTGTTAAAATTTTCATGGAGTAAAGATGCTGCAGCTCATTGTTGCGATGCAGAGCAAATTGGCGACTCCTCTTCTGCCATGCAGCGTGTGTCACCCTCCCCCCGTGGGGCTCGAACCCACGACCACTGACTTAAACGGCCAGCGCTCTACCAATTGAGCTTGACGGGTTTCGGCCAGTCTGGTTCATTTTAAGCAATTTAATTTCTCAGTTACATAGTATTATCCCCTAAATAAGAGAAATAATAAAACAATAGCATCAAATCTTTATAGACAATATTGTCAATACTACCTTACCTAGTAATATTGTGGCAGTAATCTAACAGTTCTGTTCCTTTAATAATTCAAGTATTTAAATTTACCCCGCCAAACGCTGCTAGACGCTCAAACAGGCGGTGAGCAATGAGCACTATACATAGGTCATATCAATACATCAAGTCAGGACTACAAGAAGTATTAGTACGTAGGAACTTGATAATATTAAATACAGTTTTAGTTCCTCCGTAAGTAAGCACTTCTTAGTTTTGTACTTTGCTAAGTGATGATAGATAGAGACACTAAATAATCTTCCTCCTGACGTTGCGTTCGTAAGGTATTCGGAGCAACCTTTTCTACACTGTAATCAGTGGTACTGAAGCAGTACGAGCGAAAGGTACCCCGTTACACCTGGTAGCTCTTCGTGGTATGTCCAACGACCACGTCCATTTCATCCAACATGAACATGTTGGATAAAAAAAGGGATCGTCTAAGCCCCTCAAGAAAGCTTCTATGCAACGCGTTAAAGGTTCATTGATTTGAGTTACCTTGAATGGAGAGCAGTCGAACTTATGAGTTCGGTCGCAGGCGGGCCAGCCAGTAGCGCCATGTTGTTCGCTCTACAACGAAATGACCATGTGGCTACATCCGAGTTCATACAATATGAACTCGACGGGGCCCAAGAAAAAGTAACCCAGCTTCACCAGCAAGATTTCAACAGGTAGAGCTGTTGAGGAAACAAGTGCTCAACAGCTAACACCGTTAAGACAGCAGCATTCACATGCTGCTACGGGGCCGACACGTGTGACCAGCACTCACATAGTGAAGTTCGATACCGGCGGCTGTGCACAAGGGCAGGTAGGGCTATATATCCACCACTCGAATAAGTCGATTGGAGCAGGGAAAGAAAGCTCGCCTAGAGCGAAACATCCTAGAAGTACAACACGCTTGTCTATTTGAGGCAGCGCAAAAACTCTAGATCGACTGCAAAGTCGATCGTAGAGGATTCCGCTGCGGTTGTACAACCCCAGCTTGAGGCAGTTGGGGAGAAAGTCCCCCGAAAAAATAAGGGAATAAGTCCCAAATAGAGAATAAGTTCCTAAATCTGATGAGATCAGTTACCAGCAACCTTTGGACATAACGTTAAAGATAAAAAACTAAAACATTGAATGCCTAAGTAATTAGCGGATCAAGTGTAGGCATGATAGCACCACCGAAATCAATACAGGATATAACTCAATTGCCAACGCTAGAACTGAATTGGTTCTTACGTGATATGCGTAGTGGCAAAGTCAAGCAGATCTGCGAACTTGTCACAAATGACAAGGACGTGGCCGCTATTCGGTCCGCAAAAGTATCTCCTGAGAACGAACGGGCCTCCAGCTGCTCATCGATGGACAAAAGTGTCATCGATGAGAAAACTTGGATTGAACGTCTTACGTCTTAATGCTTAAAGGTCGTTGAAAGCAATTCCTTCGATAAGCATTTGATCGAATTTAAGAATGCGTTCCTGAATCCGTACCATGCTATTTGCCTAAGGATATAAGGTACTTGACACAAGATCGACCTGATATCAGGTTCGAAATACTGTGTCATGAAGCAGTAGCCACTGCCTCGTGGGCAAGTATTATCTATCGACAAGTTCTTTGCCGATTGCCAAGCAGCTGACCATTTCAGATTGTCAGCTTTCCCAGATAATTTTCCGACCTTCTGCGTGTCTAAAGCAACAGGAGTGAGTCGAATTGTGCATGCATTCAACAACAAGTCGAATAATACAACTGCACCGGCTCAAACGCCAGTACCGATCTGATGGATAAGTTCTATCAGATACTCATGCGTGAAAAGGATTTT
The DNA here is from genome assembly GCF_004359215.1 of Bremia lactucae. Lineage (NCBI taxonomy): Eukaryota > Oomycota > Peronosporomycetes > Peronosporales > Peronosporaceae > Bremia > Bremia lactucae. Next base: position 1,343,177 of record NC_090620.1, read on the forward strand.
CCGTTTGCAGCACTAAGTGCTCTAAGCGGAATGGTCCCGGAGTGGCTAGTAATGTTAATGGGGCTTAGTAATCCCCTGAAACATTCAATATATGTGTTACCAGTCTGTTGTGATCTGTGCGATATTTAGCATCGAGTTATTTTGATGACGCCTTCGTCCACAGCTTATCCATTAACGAAAAGTCGGACATTGAATTACATCGTACCCACGTCCAAAAGGTTCTTCAATTTATGCGTAAGCATAAGTTGTAAGCAAATCTTAGGGAGCGTATACTCGCTGCGAGCAAAATACCCTTTCTTAGGTACATCGAGGGTACACGCGGTGTACGCCCTGATACTGAAAAAATAAAGGCGTCACGACTGGCCTGTGCCAGTCGATGCAAAGAGACTTTAAAAGTTCCTCAGCTTAGCGGTGTACTTGCATACGTATTCGCGCAATTATGCAAAAATGATAGTACACCATTCTTGTTTGTTAGCGCGTCTGCAGCAACACTTCAGTGCCTTGGTGGCTGACACATGCCGCGAATATTTGTCCTACAGATCGCCCATGACCGAAACGCTTTACACCGCCGAGTAAGCCCACTCTAGTTCTTACCACGCAAATGGGACACGGCGTGCGGCAACATCCGGGTGTCGTCCTCGATGTGCCGCGAGTAAAATGGCCATGGAACGCTGATTGTCAGTTATTTTAAGGGTTTCAAGCAAAGCTTGATAAAATCACGAATATTGGTGATTGCGGGCAAGACAGACCATCTATGTCGCCTGCGATTTAGCGATCGGCTGTGCGTTAGTGCAGTACGGACAGACGGCAAAGTGCGCATCGTCTGCATTAGTCGCGCCAGCTTTAACAGGCGAACGCAACTATCCGGTGCATGACAAAGAAATCCTTGTCATGAAATCCGACTGCTAAGCTTTGGATCTATATCTAAGAAGAACGACCGTTCATTTTTTATACGGACCATGCGTCTTTACGCACGGCCGTAAACGTCCACATCTCTCGGAAAGAATAACGAGATGGTTGTCTCTCTTCGCAGAGTTTAACTTTTTTTTGGAATAAACCAGGACGACTTAATACCGTCGTTGGTGCGATTTCGCGCCGGCCCAATTTTTAGCCGGCTGCGCCAACCAGCGGTGAGGTTGAAAAGCACACTTATCTCAAGCGTTTCGTCGTCAACATTTCTTGACGATGTCAGAGCCTACATAGAAGACAAGGCTTCTAAAAGGATTAATATTTCACCTCAGAAATTCATCACAACAATTCCTGAAGGAAAAGTTGTGTAGGAAATGCCAACATTGATTCGATCTTCATCAGACCGATACGCAACAAGCAATGATTTACTGTATAATACAACCATTGCTGGCGACACACGTCGTGACGTCATTCCCACCCATAATATTTTGGGATTGCGCGTTATGGTATGAGTGTCGCAAAGCACCAATAAATGGGCATCGTGGATGCGACAAGAAACACTTACAACACTGTGTGTCGCGGCTTCTACTGACCTCGCCAGTAGGATTCATGCTCAAGTACATAGGTGCTTGCAAGGTTTGTCAATGGGGGAATAGTCTAGCTTTTCACCCGTGCTCCGTTACAGCCTCTGCCTGCTCCGGCAGATTTTTGGCAGTCCGGGTAATGGGCTTCGCATTTGGATTGCCCGAAGGCGCTCACAGGAATAATGGTGTATTGTGTTTGTGGACCGATTCAGCATGTTAAAGGTGATGCTATCGGTGTATTGCTGTCAAAGCTGCATGAAATGCATAAAGTATATGGAAATACACGGAGCTTGGCCATGCACACTATCCTAGTGGCCACGCGGGGATTTGGCGTTTTGACTACTTGGCATGGGCTCGATCTCCACACTGATAATGCTGAATCCGGTTACTGGTGTTCAGGGCTCACCAGAGCTTCGCTCCAGCCACCAAGCTGGGCACATCAATTTGTAGGGTATCGATCGGTTCCCAAGAGTAAAAACTCTTCGGGTGACCTTTCCATTGGACGACGATCTGATGCTCTTGCCTCACGGAGCGGTGGGCAAGCAACCTTTCAACAAGGAAGCGTTGATTCCCACCCGCATCCATCAGTGCAGGTGGCGCCCGATAGGAGTGGCGATCTCGCCCACCTACTCGCGGCTGCCTTACCTTCGTCCGTTCAGTCACATGCATTAAGCGGTGCTGAACGACGTATTGCGGATCGCGAGGGTCAAGTCTTGCGACTGACCTCGGATCTCGTTGATGTCCGAGCGAAGGCTCGTCAAGGTTATGAACGCCTGAAGACTCGCTTGGACCTCTTTAAACGGATAATGCTGAGGGATCCGCGTTACTCGCGTGATGCCCCTCGCTTTCCAAGTCCTGTTCGTGGAGGAAGGAATCAGTCCGATAGCTTTCCGCCTTCACCGTCCCCCTCACCCGAACGACGCTCGACTCACAGTCGGTGTCACCATCGGTCTCCTTAGCCAGATGGGGGTATGTGACCTCATTTGGGTCTACATACCGTTTCAGACGACCCACGTAAAATACGGGGTGCGTCTTCATATACGGTGGAAGGGTGAGCCTATAATTTAGGTCTCCAACCTCTTCTACCACCATAAAGAATGAAATGCGGCAGCAACTTCGTAGCACCTCCAGGTAGTAGAGAAATGGCATTTTTAGGTAACTTAATTGTACTTTTTTACCCACTCTAAAGCGTTCATTATTTTTGCGGCCATTTCGGTCCGCATATTCTTTTTGCTTGTCCTGTGCGCTTGCCATTGCGTCACGGACTTTACGTGTGATGGCTAATCGCTCATCCACAAAGCGTTGAGCCTCGCTCACGCTTTTAGCATCAAACTCGCCTATGATACCGCCAAGAGGTCGGTCTTAGGCGTAGTTTTATTGACCACTGCTAAACTGGCAGGGTCACTTGGGCAAGTTTCAGTCTTTGAGATGATACCCTCGTAGGGCATCGTCATATTGACGAAACTATGTCCCTCTTTCGCACCGAGCATAGTGAGGGGCCCTCCCCCACTAAGACTCGGGCTGCGCACAAACGAGACTGGCGTCCGAGGATGGCGCAGTCCGTTAATATAAAACGGTGTCTCACCCGTACTGGCGTGGACACTGTTATTTATAGCGAACTCCACAAAGGGCAATTGCTTGCTCCACTCTTTGGGAGTTGCTATAGTGCGTAAGACATCCGCCACGACCCGATTGGCACGTTCTGTTTGGCCATCGGTCTGGGGATGATCTGCGGTCGACATGTGGAGCTTGCTACCTAGCAGCTCGAACACATGTCGCCAAAAACCAGACGTAAAACGTGGATCCCGGTCCGATACTATGGACTCGGGCATCCCGTGTAGTCGGTAAACATGATCCAGGAACAAGAGAGCTGCCTCCTTGCCTGTGATCGATGTCTTACATGGTGCTAAATGCACCAT
>NC_090620.1:1346997-1352071 GCF_004359215.1 Bremia lactucae
TTGCTCAGTCTGTCTACAAAGACGACTAGCCCTGTCCGACCCTTATGATCGGGCGGCATGCCAAACATGAAGTCCAGACTTACTGACTTCCAACAGTTGGTTGGAATCGGTAGCGGCTTCAGTGGCGCACTGCTGGACGGTGCAGGCTTAATGCGCTGACACTGTTTGCAAGAGCGAATATAGTTGGCCACCCAACTATATAGATGTGGCCACCAAAATCCCTCTGACACTCGTAAGAATGTCTTTTTACGGCCCAGATGCCCACTAGATGGTGCATCATGGTGCTCGTGAAGGATCATCAGCTTGAGATCTGTGTCATGAGGCACATAGATTCTCAGGGGATCACAAGGTGACAGCTGATGCCATCGCTGTAGCTAAAGCGATTTAGCTTAGCTTTCAGGTGTGACGGAAGGGAAACCTTTCGTCCACCGAAGTGATTTAACAGCAGGCGACAGTGGTTGTCCTGACTGTAGCTCTCTTTTATCTCATAGGCCAATGAGCTCGTCACGTGGTATGCCTTCATGGCTGCCAACGTCGACGGCTGAAATTGTGCTTTCGCACTAGATACACTTTCCTGGTGTCTAACCTCGAAGTCTGGTCTGCGCGATAAAGCGTCAGCCAAGACATTCGACTTACCCGGCTTATATTCAACTTTGAAATTAAATTTAGAGAAGAATGCGAGCCGTCTTGCCATTCTAGGAGAGAGATGCGGTGAGTTTATTGCGGTCCGCATTGAAAAAGTTGTTGTTTCCCGCTTCAAAACCAAACTTGACGGAAATATATGGAAGGCAGCAAAGGTTCTGAAAAGGGAAGTGTACGAAGAAGCTCTTGCAGAAATCTCGGGAAGGAAGTGCAGGGACCAAGTACAATTTGCGCTGATCTTACAGCCCAGGTATGGAGGTGCGTGGTGCGAAGCGGGGCATGAAGCACAAACTCTCGTGCGGTCAAACGCTTGGCGATCTGAGTGGCTTCAGTGTACAGCACTCTCAGCCCCTTGGCCTGTTGCCAAGGCGTCGTTGACATGAGCGTGAAGTCGATGTGCCGTTGAACGAAGTCACGCTGCGCTGGCCAAGCACAACCTTCACGCAGGAACTCTGCCAGGGGGCGCACGCCGAAGACTCTGGACACGTTGAGTCGAAAGCTGTATATGAACTATGAAGCAGCATTGTATCTCAGCAACATTTCCTTGCACTTCTGGACACTTGTGGGAGAACTCCACGCTTTGGCCATGTAACCTCCAACATGGCGGAGTCAATGCAATTCTGAAACATCCTAGAAAGAGCCATGGAACCCTTCGATGTCATCATCCGTATTGTGTGAAAAATTGGAGTAATGTTTTTCAACGCAGTCGAAATATCAAGGCACTATTGGCCCGCGATCAGCCTTAGTAGCAAGCCAGCTCCTACCATTGTCCAGGGAAGCTCGCCGGAAAAAGGTTTACCAAATAAACAGTTCAATTTTCCTACCATTGTCCAGGGAAGCTCGTCGGAAAAAAGGTTTACCAAATGAACAGTTCAATTTTCAAAGTCCGCGGAAAAAACACGATAGATGCCGAGTCGTTGACCCAAGCAGAAAGACTTGTACCTGTTTGCAATTTCAACAGCACCTATTCCCTTGTGCGCATGTGTGCGCCGTACTTTTGCAAGGGAACGCAAATGACCCATCTACTTACATGCATCCTTCCTATTCGCTTGAATCTCTTTCTCTTCTGTAATCCGGAACCATATTCCGGTTGTGATACATGCATCCCAGACAGCGTGACAATCCCACCTGCTGCGGTGAATGATTTGATGTTATTAATAGCATCAAACCTAGTAACGCTTGTAAAATTAATGTATTTATTTCATAGTGCGTCAAGCCGGAAGATCCTAGGAACAGGCACGCATACGCAGCAGGGAGGAGAAAATCAGCATTGCCGATAGTTGCAATGTTCTATATGTGACAAAGTAGGGGGTGGTAGCCTGACTCATGGCAGACGTTAAGAAATGGATCCGCTAACCAACCCCCAGTTTTCGCTTACCAGCCCCCTTCAATGCAGAACCCCTAAGCTTAAGTCGCGAGCTATGATTAGCTGCATATTAATAAACGAATTTTGACTGGCTGTATGTATATATATATGACAAACTGGCAAAGGCTTGCATATAGAAGCTGAAAGCGGCAGAATCTTCCAAACTTTACGTATGGAAGCTAAATTCTAAAGACGATCACAACAGAGGAAACATTGTTTTCCGAAGCAGTTATAAAAAACATCGTTTTGGAGCAGTTAGACAATACTATGGACTTGAATGAGTAATAATATCAGTAGCAGGAGGAAAAGAAGTATTCCCAAACCATCTGCAGTACCCAGAGCATCAAGGTTGATCGGCTGTGGAAGATCTGGATCGGCCATGGAAGCGTGATCGGCCGTGAAAGCTGGATTGGCATTGACTTGGTGGAAGCAGGTTCAGTGAACCCTCTCCTGTTATTTCAAATTGCGACGGATTCTGCTGCGTTGATCCTGAAGGGCTTCCTCGACTGCTTACATTCTCCGGATTGAGATAAGAATATTTCTATCCGGGACAGTGACTAGGTGGTCAAGGATCACTCCTTTGTGATAGATTGTACTCCCCCTTATAATGTTCGCGAAGCCGTTGCAAAGTTTCATCGATTGATGATGGTAATGGAGGTACAGCTGTTGTTTCTCGAGAAAGTTGAACAAGCCACCAATGAGAATCAAAACCATCACGAACGAGGCCTCTTGCTGATGTTGCAGCAGCTCTTGATCGAAACATCTGCTTGCATGGATGACCAAAGTTTGTGTCAAACATGCCTTGGCTGTAACTGGGCACTACTGACTTGTATTGCCTCAGTGCGAGTGGCGCCTCACGTCACTTCACGTACACTAGTACGTGCATAGGAAGACTCTCTTTAAAACAGTTGCTTTAAAGAGGGTTACTTGAAAACAGTATTTAGCATATTTATGTTCTTCTGTTTCTTTTTATTATTAATAACTAAATTATAAACTAACATAAAACATGAAATAAAGTATTATCTGTCTCTCTCTTTGCGCGCGTCCAGCGCTGACTGGACCGCGAAGACAGTAGATATAATGGTCTGTATCTACCACCGGATATGTCGTTAGAGTTTTACCATGTAAAGTAATATTCTCCAAATATAACCTACTTCTTAGATAATATATTAATCAACAACCTTTACGTGTTAATTTCATGTAACGATACACCCTGTTACACCACCATTCCCTTAAACAACAATCACTCTGACTGTGATTGGATAGAGCGGTCTCATGGCCTTGATCCCAGCACTAAGAATTCTCGCGCTGAGGAAGATTTCTATCTCGATGCTTTTCTTAAGCATCGATGGTTTTGTGGCGACAATAAGCGAGATAAAGTCTCGCTTATGCAAGCCTGGAGCGCGTTCATTCGCAATGTCAAAGACATTGGACGCGAAGCCTGGCTTCAAAAACTTAGCCCGAATCGCGTTAAATTTGAGAAAAGAACTCCAACCGGTGCAAAGTATAAATTGCATAGGTTGTCACGTGAGGCTGGGCTTCCATGCCTCACGTGGGGTGATCCCTGTCCTAGTTGTGTAGACAACTCGAAGAGGATAAAATGGGATGTCTATTCCCTTTCTTCGCCCTGGGAAAAGGCTCGCATCTCTAACGAGATGCGCGATGCGATTGAGGTTTTGCAATCGATTTTCAAGCGCCAAGGGCGCTGTTTGCCGATGGACCTTCTGATCCATCGGATGGGTCTCGTCATACTGACGGACGAGGCCCTCAACGTCAGCAATCAGCTAAGAACGAGGCTCCCAGCTGTCATGCAAAGGTGTTCGCTGCCCCTTCACATCACGGTGGTTCTGGATACTTTCCACATGGAAAAGCTGACCACCGTAGGAATCCACCAATGGTTGCGGTGGAGGAGGGAAAATTAGATCCGAACCGTATGTCGGATATAATGTCGAGGATTGACAATACCGATCACTTCCTCCATGATTTGGAGGAGGGACTTGAACACGGCAAGCGTCGCTCGTTGGAGCAGACGGTGCAGGCTCACCATATCGAGCGGTTGGAAGACCGTTCGAAGAGTGCGTACTCCATGTTGGAGTACGAACGGAAGTATCATGCTGTTGGCGATGAGTGTCGTCAGCTCATCGTAGTTTCGAAGATATTCGGATGCGGCATGAGAAACTTCAGGTTCAACATGAGAATCTGGTTCGCGATCACAAAAATCTTTTGGGGTTTTTGAAAATGGTGGTCAAATCCGTCCCCGGAAGAAGCCGCGTACTGATGGTACGGGCGGAGCCGACCAACGTAAAACGTAGGATGCGTTCGCATCCTACGTGGCATTTCTATTGTGTACGCATTGACTCTGCGATGCAGTACACGGAAAGGACCAATAAACTTGGGTAGTAGTTTACTGCTACCCACATTAGTGACTAATCGCTTAGGTAAGTTTACCGTAGAGAGTAGCACTAGATCATTAACTTTAAATGAATGAACATTTGCTCTTCCATGTTTGCCTGCATTCCGTTTTTGTCGATCCACTGCGTTAGCAATGGAATCCTGGACGAAACGGATTGTTGATTCTCGAGTTAGCAGGAACTCTTCTGCTAACTCATTTGTTTTGTCTTTTTCAGTACGCTTTGTGCGTACTGTCATGAGATCATTATCATCTTCGATGTCGATTTCTTCGACATCGACATCACTTGCGTCGTTGTTAATTTCGATGCGTGATGAGCTTGAGCCAGAATTGGGTTTGCTCGTGCGAGTCCACCCCCCCCCCCTTAAACTAGAGGATCCCTCTAATTGGGTGGGTATGCGAGGATGGCGTAAGCCATTCACAAAGAACGGTGTATGCGTTGTAGACGCATGCACCGAATTATTGATGGCGAATTCGACCATCGGTAAAAACTCGCTCCAATTCGGATACGATTGGACGTAACCTCGAAGTATCTCTTCGAGGACGCGATTTACGCGTTCTGTTTGACCATCCGTTTCTGGGTGATCGGATGTTGACATAGTCAGCCGTGTTCCGAGAGATCGGAACACGGATTGCCAGAACTCCGCCGTGAATCT
>NC_090620.1:1371355-1373924 GCF_004359215.1 Bremia lactucae
AGAGTTTCGGGACGACGCGTTTGCGTCATCCCAGGTACAGGGGTCTGTACCTGTTGTAATCTCAACAGTTCCGCCTGTTGAGAGCCTTGCTGATTCAGCAAGGCTACTTTTTCCTTCATCTCGTCAAGTTCATGTTGTATGAACTTGGCGACGGTTGAATGGAGGGCATCTCTGTCTAAGTTGGACAGTAATGCCAGGATTGCATCGTTTCCTACGGATGAACTCATTCGTTCAACCGCACTCCTTTCTATATCACTTAGAAAGGAGTAGCTTTCAGGGGAAACGTGATGCGTATTCCCACTACCATCTAACATGTCCATGTTAAATGTGGGAAATGTGGTCCTTGGACGGACTACAAAGTGCTACCAGGTGTAACGGGGCACTGCGACTTGTACTGTTTCAGTACAAGTCCACTTCACACTGCTTCAGTTGTGAGTGGTGCCTTTCGTTAGGTGACGTACACTGTACGTATAGAGGAAGACTTCTCTTAAGACAAGTTAACTTAAGAGGGTAAAATGAAAACTGTATTAATATAGTTAAGTGTCTCTTAATCTATCTTTGTAAATGCTGACTTAACTATAACCTAATACTAAACATGTAAATGAATTCTTATCTCTATCTTATCTTGTAACTCTCTTTGATTACTTCTACAGCTGATTAGTCTGCGGAATAAATAGACATAATGGCCTATACCTATTTATGGATAAGAATTCAGTATATTACTATATAAAATAATATCCTCCAAATGTTATCTACCTTTTAGATAATATATTAATTAATAACCTTTAAGTGTTAATTTCATGTAACGATACACCCCGTTACAGTATTAATACAATTAAGTTTCTCTTCTTTCTATCTGTTAATGCTAACTTAATTATGAACTAATACTAAACATGCAATCGAAATCTTATCTGTCTCTCTCTCTTTGTTTACGTTTACAGCTGATTAGTCTGCGGGATAAATAGATATAATGGCCTGTACCTATTTATGGATAAGATTTCTGAACATTACTATATCAAGCAATATTCTCCAAATATTATCTACCTTTAAGATAATATATTAATTAACATACTTTAAGTGTTAATTTCATGTAACGATACACCCCGTTGGGCTGGTTAGCGGAAACTGGGAGTGGTTAGCGGATCCCCCAAAAAAATGTTAGTATTTGTAATTTCCTCGCTCCCCGAATTGTAATTATTTTCTATTTCACTCCCCAATTGTAATTCCGCTTAATTTCTCCCTATACTAAGTCGGCCTTCGTGTTGACATAAGTTGCTAAAACTTTTAAGCAACTGAAAACCCTTCCTCCTTTCCTCTGCACATCGTGCACGTAAAGTATTCGCGGCATTTTTACCTACACTGTAATCAGTGTAAAGTAGCTAGTATTGAGGCAGTATTACGTTACACGAAAGGTGCCCCCTTTAAATATGAGTCCAACTGATAAAAAGTTGCTACCAATTTACGCCACTCTAATTTGAGGTTAATGATTAGGGTGTGTGGCTGGCTATACCGGCTCTTCAACATGATTCAGGGTGTGTGGCGAAACCACAAGGTGTGTGGCTTAGACGGCTCCCTATCTTTATGTTTAAGTTTTATCTATAATAAAGAGAGAAATATGGTCCAAAATGTGTTGTTAATTTTTTTTATTTGGGAATCTTTAAAAGCGGCCAAATTAAAACACATTCCCGGAGAGCTTTAAATTTTGAGCTTGCGTCAATGATTGTTGACAAGGCCTTCACATCTGCTTCTGATCGAGAGCCGGTGAGCTGGGCAACTGTTTAGAAAAAGTGCTCAGAAAATAGAAGGGATCAGTACGATGCTCGAAGAGCTTTGGGGTAAACTGGAAATCGCACGATGTGTTTGGGGCGCGCTAATAACAGAATCTGATTGGCATCTTCACGAGATTTGAACTATGCACTTATTTTAAAGGTGCGGAAAAAATAAAGTTCGACCTTGATTTTTGGGAGATTTTTTCTAAATGGGAATTAATACTGTGCACACTGTATAAGAATATATGTAATTACTTAAATTCTTGATCAACGATATAATCCCTTCCGAACATGCGTGTAAATTAAATGTGCTGATTATAGATCAAGCATTATATCTGGCATCATTAAAATGTATAATATAGGATTCGCCTTTTTAACAACGCTTCGTTAAGAAGACGATGATCTTAAGATGAGGCAGAAGAAGAATATTGGGCTGTGCCGGGTACTATTCATAACGTGAATTCTGATCGCGCTATCAACCTAATCGACAAGTCGAAGACGTTCGAATTCATTTTAATAGACGAGTGTTAGCTAACAAGTCAATCTCACAGCTGTCTGTTTCTCAGACCAGATGTGGTTCTTAGGCTAAGGATGTTAAAATAGTGTTGAAACCTTCCGGGTAATATGCCGCATCATTTAAAGCTTTTCAAAATGTAGCTCATTTGAATATTAAGGCCTCGACAATCATTATTGAACTAATAAAAGATCAAATACACACAATAAGACAAAAAGCGTAAATCTCTAAAGCTTATCCTTACGATGACAAATCATTCTGAATTCTCGAAAATATAAATAGGAAT
>NC_090620.1:1374024-1376955 GCF_004359215.1 Bremia lactucae
GCACGTACAGTGTACGTCACCTAACGTAAGGCACCACTCGCAACTGAAGCAGTGCGAAGTGGACTTGTACTGAAGCAGTACAAGTCTTTGTGCCCCGTTACACCACCTACCATCACTCCCGACGTGCCAGCTTTAAAGACTATCCTTCGCTATCATGGATGAAGCAATGATGGCCATTCGATCACAGGCAGCAAAGAGATCACGTCAGCTACAAAGTCTCCGACGGAAACAAAACCAGAGCCTACCTCAAGTGTTCAGCCGACGATTGTCCTGCATATACCCGCATATAATCCTTCCACAAAAAAACCGAACAATATCGTATCAGTCAGGTGCAAGATCAGCATTCATGCCAAGAATCGCTTAAGAAATCTTGGCGATCCCAGCGCGAGCACACATTTTTGGTAGAGCAGCTTCACGAAGGCATGACAGTGAACAGCAAAGCTCCAATTAAGGATGTTCAGCAGTTTCTGGAACATTAACTTGGTGTCGACATTCTGTACACTACCGCTCACAGAGCAAAGGAAGCAGTCTGTGCTGAGACAATCAATGCTCAACGGGAACAGTACAATCTGGTGGAAGGCTACATTCAATGTCTACTTCGTAAGGATCCCAAAACTATTGTGAACCTCAAAACATCACAAGTCCAAAACGAAAATAGCATGATAAAACGATTTCACAGTCTATTCATCGCTCCGGTCGCAACGAAGCACGCTTTTCAACACCTTCGCTACTTTAAGGCGACATATACCAAAACCCGCTTTGTCCAGATCCTTCTTTTGGCTGTGTCAATGGATGCTCAGGATGAACTAATGCTTTTGGGATGGGCGGTTGCTCCGAATGAATGAGAGGAGACGTGGGACTGGTTTTTGACTAGCTTGGAGAAAGCGCATCCTGGGATCAACGAAAGTGGATGGAAGTGTAGTGGAACAAGACCGTGAAAAAGGGCTAATAAACGCCGTACGACGCGTTTCGCTGACAAATGTACGACAGTGTGTTGTGGCAAACAATCTTCCGAACGCTTTCAATGCCTTTGTTGCTATCACATTGCTGCAAACGTTCAGACTAAACATGAAATTGTCATCAAAATGTATGTACCATCCGAGTCACCGAAATCCCGCACAATCAATCGGCAACATATGCTTGTGACGTTCACCGTTTCGGACATGTAACTTCAAATTTAGCAGAGATTGCAAATTCTTTTCTAAAGCAGATGCCGGAATTTCCCTTTCCTCAGATGCTGGACGCTCTGTATCGCCACCAAATGGAGAAGTTTCATAAACGGGCGCAGTCCGCAATTTGATTGGTTGGGTTGCACCGTTGGTGCCGTCGGCGATGAAGAGATTTGGTGTGGAGTTGAATGCTGCTAGGATATAGAACGACTTCCCGGCAAAACAAACTTGTGAAATGATCGTAGGTGAATCAAATCACCAATATGTGGTCAACCTTCCAACTCCTGATCGTCCGATCGGTAGCTGCACCTGTGGAAAGTATCAGAACTTCCTTATGTCTTACCGCCACACTTGTGCATTTGCATTGAAGGTGAAGGTGGCTACAATCACACTGGTCAACAAATTCTACATCGTTGACACCTATCGCGCAACATACATCCGTCCATACGTTCCAGTCTTAATCGTGGATCTCTCTTTGTCACCACTTTTACCACCAAATGTATCTCGGCCTCGGGGGCGACCTGTCAAGAGGCGCAAGGAAAGCGGTTCTCAGCAAATATCAATGAATGGGAAACCTTGCAAGACCTGTGGACAATCGGGCGCAATAGGAGAACTTGTCGAGAAGCTTAGATGTGATCACTGGGGAGGAGGGCAGTAGTTTGTTCCCTTTTACAGTTGGCGAAAAAAAGTGTCCTATCCTGTGAATAAAGAAGTGTCCTATTCTGGGAATTTCCGATAAAAAGTGTCCTATTCTGTGTAATTTCTCAAGATTTATAATCCTTTACTCATAGAATCTTAATCTTTCCTTTTATGACAAGTAAAATGTCGACATCAGCCATAACGATATTCATTTCACTGCATGTATCGGATAGTTGCTCTCTGTTTATAACAAAAGCTCACTTGTGTATAATAAGGTTGTTTTGGATAACGATGGCACCTAAAACAAGAGCAAACCATTTTGGGTGACGGCGCCAAATTTGAAGTAAAAAAATGAGCCTTAAGTTGTATTCGAAATATCATTTTCTTTGCTCGGGCTTTGTCATACGCATTTATTAAAAATTGTAATGTTAGGTAGCTGCAATTGTTCCCCATCGTTCATGTGGAATCTTTTGGCAGATTCCATCCACAAGAACTACATGGGTCTTAAAGGCTGTCCCACGCACGCGCACGCCTTTCGTCCTCCTCATAATCACTTATAATCCAATTTCACAGTTTGCAATGAGCTATAATTATATTTCAAAGCTGAGGCTGTCCCGAGGGAGCTTGTCATTGTGACGAGCACGCCGTTACGTGGCCGTATACAACTGCAGGGGTCGAAATTAGTGCATTAAAGGTCTGATGAGATCTGCGTTTGCTGCTTCAACTTGCTACTTCTCAATGATGGGGGAATATCGATTCCTCCACCCAGGTAAGAAACAGAAGTTAAAAATTATCAAGCTGAATCTTCGGAGCATATTGCTTTATCATTCCGCATAAGTGAGCTTAAGTGGTGTAGTTCAGTTGTAGCTTACTCGCGATTAAAAATGCATTAAATCGAGTACAGCGAAAGTACTGCCTTACTTTGATGAAACAAATAAAAAAATACATCGATAATTGCAACGTGTGGGCTTGTCTCTTTGTCAGTGACCCCAGATGACCTCGTAAATCGTTCGAAATAGCGACTTGCGCACTGTCGTGCGCGGTCAGCTAATCCATCCTGTTAAGTATGTCTAAAATTGTACGCTCTATAATGATTGCAGCGCATAAATGATACACTTTACAA
>NC_090620.1:1404717-1424075 GCF_004359215.1 Bremia lactucae
GTAGGGGTACCACGAGGACTTTTCTTACGATGGCTTACGCCACCGTCGTCACCTTGCACAGAAACACGTGCAGGTGATCGTATGGGAGACCGTACGAAAGATCGTACGGGCGATGAGGGATCATCCTCATCGTCGGAACCAAATAGACTGTTCACACGTCTATCGGAATGAGCCGTCTCATTCGAAGGCTCATAATCAGCCGCCTGACGGGTATCAGGCGACTGTTCCATCCTCCCCGAGTCGGCCATTTCGTCCGACTCGCACTCATAATCGACCTCTAAAGAGGGGTCGTACTCACGTGGTGAATCACCACGTGCACTCGCAACACCAAGTGTTGTGCGAGTGGAAGACACTACGGTAGACGGAACGTCTACCGCAAGAGATAACAATGCGTCACCCGCGGCTGCACGAACCGCAGCCGAAGGTTCAACACTATCCTCACCCCGCATGAATTGTTCCTTCATGCGATGGAATTTAAAATGATGGATCTGACCAATCAAAATCATTTTAAAAATTAAGTGGTCATTTAGCGACCACTCCACCTAATGACATTCAGAGTGATTGTCGTTTAAGGGAGGGGTGATGTAACGGGGTGTATCGTTACATGAAATTAACAATAAAAGATTGTTAATTAATATTATCCAAAAGGTAGATAATATTTGGAGGAAATTACTTTAAATAGTAATTTCCTGAATTCTTATCCATAAATAGGTATAGACCATTATGTCTATTTATTCCGCAGACTAATCAGCTGTAGAAGTAATCAAAGAGAGTTACGAGATAAGATAGATAAGAATTCATTTACATGTTTAGTATTAGTTTATAGTTAAGACAACATTTACAAAGATAGATTAACAAGACACTTAACTATATTAATACAGTTTTCATTTTACACTCTTAAGCTAACTTGCCTTAAGAGAAGTCTTCCTCTATACGTACAGTGTACGTCACCTAACGAGAGGCACCACTCACATCTGAAGCAGTGTGAAGTGGACTTGTACTGAAACAGTACAAGTCGCAGTGCCCCGTTACACCTTAGGAAGGCTTGGTACTCCCAACTACCACCGCGCAAGCTTTAGTAAGGCACTTAACGCTTGAAGGTCAAAAGTGGAGCTCAACTTATTCAATGTTTAAAAATATAAAACCTTACCCTAATTTCATTTAAAATAGATTTCAGCCACCAGATTTTTTGCGGCGTATTACCTATTTTTAATAGAAAAAGTGGATTTTGTTAATTGTACCGTAATAAGGAAGTTTAATTAGATTCTATCCCATCATATAATTTAGTATGCAACTAAAGTTGTGTAGTCGACTTTTAACAAATTTAAAAGGTGCTAGTGTAAAACGCTCCCTATGTTATTTGATATGGCATTTTTATACATGGCCAGTATGATTTTTTATCATTTCAAAGATCAACATGACCCGCAGCGCGAGTATGATGTTCGCTATCTTTTTCTTTATCGGCGTTGGATCTTCGCTGCCATGGAATGTCTTTATTACGGCTCAAGCTTATTTTCAGCGTCGCCTAGAGGGAACGACTTATGAGGACGTGTTTTTGAATTGGTTCAGCATGGCTTTTAACGTCAGTACACTCATGACAATGCTGATTCGCACAGTGGTCATCGCTGAACGCATGGCAGGTGCTGTTCGTACAGTACTCGTCTCGCTCGTTGCTATTATGATAATTATGTTCATGCACTGTACCTGGACGCGCATGCCCGAATTTCATGGTACGAACTGGGTTACCTATGACAAGTCAAATAATAATAACTTTACTGGATTCTTCTACGCTGCTGTAGGGTATCCTTTCTTCTATATGACTATGTTGAGTATTTTTCTGGTTGCCTGTGCCTCGACCTTGATGCAGGAAGGATTATTGCGCATTGTGGCGACCTTCCCGCCGCAGTACACACAGGCAGTGGTAAGCGGCCAGAGTTTTGCTGGGTTGGCGGTCTCGCTGTCAAATTTTATTATCTTGTGGGGCAAAAGCCATGATGATGTGGGACTGTTATCCGTTGTGCACGCTAATTCCGACCTTTGCGCGTTCCTGTACTTTGTCCTGGTATTTATTACTCTCGTGCTGTGTCTACTGGTGTTCGCGATTCTGACACAAATGACTCTATTCCGCCAATATTACGCCATCGATCAACTTGCCATTCGCAAGGTTAAGTATCTAGACGAATGTTCGAGTGAAGCCGATACAATTGATGGTATGGACCTTTCTCCTCGAAAACATCTATTAGAAGAAGAAGAAGAAGAAGAAGGAGATATATCGAAGAAGGTGGACGTGTTAAAAGTTGCCTTCAAGATTCGATGGTACGCCGCGGCTATGTTTTTCATTTTTATTGTCACCCTGGGCGTTTTCCCTGGTATTACGTCTGCAATTCAGTCAATCGATCCAGAGAAATGCATTTTCTCGTTGAAGCTGTTTACGCCATTTACACTCATTTTGTTTAATGCGTCGGACTTCGTGGCGCGTCTATCCGCGTCCTGGTGGCCCAAGCTGGGACAGGGAAAACTGTTTCTAATTAGCATAGCGCGACTGATTTTCTTCCCGTTGCTGATGCTTTGCAATCTCCAAAATGAGTCGCACGAGGTGATTTCAGCGGTCGTATTCCGCAGTGACATAGAAGCCATGTTTTTCATTGCAGCCTGTGCTTTCTCGAACGGGCTATTGTGCACATTAGCGTTCATGGAGTATCCAAGTTTACTCCGTCAAAATGCTGAAAAGGAGACAGGCGGTAGCATTATTTACTTTGTGTTGTCGATCGGCCTCACGGCTGGATCGCTTATGTCTTTTGTCCTGCGTGCGATGTTAAAATCTTAGTTTTGAAAAATGAATAAAAATGATTAATATAGTAAATTTAGTTTAAAGCTAACCACAAAACTATGACGTCGAAGCTCGAGTACCTGCAGCGGTACATGTCCGGCGGTTGCGTCGGTGCGTGCTCTTCCAATCTCCCTATCTCCTATTTATACAGACCATGTGCTTACTCTAACTAAAATTCAATTGCAATACAAAATTTAGACGCTGCTAACCGTGAGAGCAAGAAAAAGATAAAAAGGGTGAAAAAAAATAAAATTGAAACGCTGGGTACGCGCCTCGTGAATGATGATGACGCATGGGAACATTCGGCGCCTAGCCGTGATGAAATTGAGAAGAAGTGGGAGCTTGATGCTGCAGAAGATGAGCAGCCATTAATGGTAACCGCGGACGACACAGAGGTAGCGGATTCGCAAGATCTGCCGGTGTATGTTGGTTCAGACAAGTATCTCAAATCAATGATTGGGAATGAATTCAGTCAAAACAGCGCTGACAATGACGATTTATCTCCGCCGAGAAAAAAAGTGATAAGATTAAAGAAGGAAGCTAAATTAACGAGCGAGGACGATTTCCTGCCTCAGAAATGCTCGGATAAGACGAGCAAAAGATTAGATCAAGACAAAAATAAAAGTCTGTCGCCGCCGAGAAGACCAAAAAATGAAAAGAAATGTGAAAGTGTTGAACAGGATAAACTAGCTGCACGATCCAGAAATTACCGCAAAGGAGCTGATGCATCTCAACGTGTGAGAGAAACAAGCGTTTCATCTACGAAAAAATCTTGCTCAGTTAGCGATGGCTTGATATCCGACAGGAAAAATCTCAGTAACGTGCTCTCTCGGTCACCCGCACATATAGATCGCCATCATCGCGTTGATTCACTTGGCAGGGATATTATCGCACATTCCAAAAAAAGTAAGGTGCGGTCTGATTCAACACAAAAGAAAGGAAGTGCTTCTAAACATCGTCGAGCTAGAAGCCGAAGCAGAAGCTACAGTCGAAAATATCGTCAGGATCCGGATCAAAAAGCTAGCCATTCTTACGAGACCAATGATCGACGTCAGAATCGTAGTCGATCTTTTCAATCACGTCGTCGCCGTAATGACCGCTCACCATCCCTTCGCCGTCATCGTTCTCCAAGATCGTCGCCACGGAAATTGCCACAGCAAGAGAAAGACTTTCATGGTGTTGGTCGCCGCTCTCGTTCAAACAGTGCGAAGCGTCGGTCTTCAACATGTGCGTCGATGCGTTTGGAGAGCAAAATAGTTGCAGAATATCGCGATGGGCATCAATACAACGCATCTGCGAAAGGGAAGTCAACTCTGTCACAAAAACCTGTTAAGGAATCGCTTGATACAGTTGCAAAGAATGGTGGAGATAAAGTCTCAGATAAGGAGTTAAGAGCAGCCGATAACATTCATGTCAAAACAAAAGCGGGCCTTTTTACTGCCACTGAATTCGAAGACCAGCGCAAAGTTGCTGCAAAACAAAAAGATATCTTGCAGAGTGTTGACGCCTCTGAATTGGGTGCTAATGCTGAGACTGTGTATCGAGACAAGCGTGGCCGGAAGTTAGACATGCTTAATGAATTGGTCCGACAGCAAGAAGTTTTGGATGGTAAGCGCAAGCGTGCAGAGCGCGAAGAGTATGAATGGGGAACCGGTGAAGTACAAAAGCAAAACCGCAAGACGCAACAAGAGTTGCTGGAGCAGATGAAAGATACTCCGTTTGCGAGACATGATGATGATGAACAGCTTGAACGGAAGCGACGGGAGCGCATTCGTGCCTTTGACCCCATTAATAATAAGCTGTTTCAGGAAGATTCACTGGTAGAGAGTAAGATGGAAAAGAAGATGCGGAAGGTAGACGAAAAGAACAAAGGACTCAGCAAGGCGAAGCCAAAGTATGCTGGTCCACCTGCTCCACCCAATCGTTTCGGAATTCAGCCCGGCTATCGCTGGGATGGTGTTGTGCGTGGTATAAATTGGGAAGAAAAGATAATGACGCGCCAGAATGTGAATGCTGCAGTTAGCGAAGAGGCTTATAAATACGCAGTCGCCGACATGTAAACTGCAAGATGCAAGTCTATATAAGTTGAATGCGTATTTATTTCACTTGTGGTGTCGTGCCACCGATTAAGTTTTCAGTCGCGTCAAAGCCTAAAGAAACTGTGGTAGGTAGGCTCGAATGATGTTTGCCGAGAATTTAACGATTAGAAACTTCACTCTGAAGCAAAGAAAAGACATCAGGATGGTCGAAAAGCTTTGCGTTTCGGAAAAAGCTTTTCGTGATTAATCCCGGCTGCAAGAAGCAATGTCTTAACAAAGACGCCTTGCACAAACAACCGAAGAATGAAAACATGAAATTGTTTCTCATCTATAATAAACTTGTTTGCAAGCAAATTTCTACGTGTTGAAACAAATAAATACTTGGCACCAACAAAGTGAGTAGCCGTTTAAATGCAAAACAAAACTATGAAGAGATTAATTATCACGACATATGTACGTTGTCATTTCGCTAAGAAGCACTCAAAAGCTACTAAAATGTGAAGCCATGGCCTAAGCCTAAGAAAACTCCTCGTATAGCGTTATAACTCGCTCAACATCGCGCTTGCATCCGAGAAAGATCGGCGAGCGCTGATGAATATCTGTTGGGATAATATCAAGGATTCTTTTCGTACCGGTAGTCGACATGCCACCAGCCTGCTCCATGATGAACGACATGGGGTTGCACTCGTATAGAAGACGTAACTTGCCTTCCTTGACTTTTTCACTACCTGGGTATAAGTAAATACCACCGTATAGTATAGTACGGTGGATATCCGAAACCATACTGCCGACGTATCGCGCTGCATACGGCCTTGGCTTCATCTTGCACTCGTTCACAAAAGCCTTGGTGGCGCGGTCCCAATGGGCATAGTTACCTTCATTACAGGAGTAGATGGTTTTAGGCTCGTCTGGAATTTTAATGTCTCTCTGTGAGAGTATAAAGGCTCCAATCGTCGGATCCAATGTAAAGCAGTGCACTCCCTTTCCCCACGTCATCACCAGTTGCGTTGAGCTACCGTACATGCAGTAGCCGGCCGACACAAGCTTGCTGCCTGGCTGTAGGATATCCTTGTAGCTTTAAATATTACACAAAAGTCAACACTATAATGTAATGACAATCCAAGAAACTTCCTACCCTCCCTCAGACGTGACATCGCGCTGGTAGATGGCAAAGATGGTGCCTGTTGAGACATTACAGTCAATATTGGAAGAGCCGTCGAGCGGATCGAATGCAATGCAGTATTTGGTGCCTGAGGAGTCGCTCTGTACAATGATAGGCTTCTCCTCCTCTTCGGAGACCATGACCTCGATTTTAGTGGAAAACTTGAGCGAATTGATGAAAATGTCGTTGGCGAGTACATCGAGCTTCTTCACTTGATCTCCGGTTGAATTTTCCGAGCCATCGAGGCCATATAGGCCTGTAAGACCCGCCCGCCGCACTGAACTGGCGATGACCTTGCACGCCAGCTCGATTGACGTAAAAAGTACGCTTAAGTCAGCATTGCATTGGATCTCCTTCTCAGCCAGAATAAAACGCGAGAGCGTGATGGGGTTCGAGTGGTCGATTACGTTGGTCATAATGAGAAAGTTACTTGATGAGGAAGATAGAAATTTAAGCAAATCGAAGAGCCGAGCGACAGCCTACTTGAAGTAGGTGAAGAAGTTATCGACGCTGGGCGTGTCAAGGAAAATTCTCGCGAAAATTAAGTATTAGAAATGTGTTGAGTGTAATAGTGAAAAACACGTTCTAACAATTTGATGCAATTCGTGTGCTGATAGAATAATTCGTCACTCCGTACATGTTTTGCAAGTATTTTACGAAAAGCTGTAAAGTCAAGGGGTCAGCTTGCATAATTACGAGAAACGCACAAAGGAAGAAAATTCAGCCTTGTAAGGTGTATAAGAACGTAATACGGGTATAGCTCACAGACAGTAAGCGCAAATTGGAAGCGTCATGTCAAAAAGAAACTTGCGCCACCTATTAATCAACTCCCGACTCGTTAGACACTAGAAGGCTAAGCTGCGGCATTGTTCAAACTTGTCTTTTGAACTGGAAAAGAGGCACTCTACCGAAAAGTATCTGGTCATATCCAATCTTCCCGCTTAAAGTTTGTTCATGGAGGCAATATCCACCGACTGCACATCATCCTCGAAAGCCTCAATGGCTTCCGTGATGTCATCTAGCAATACGAGCTCGTCCACGATGACGCACTGCACCAGCAGTTTCTTGATACCGAAGGCGATAGGTACCAGCTTGTGGCCCTCACCCCACGTCAAACCCTCAATACGCAGGGCTTTGATCTTCGCGGCTAACACTTCCAGGTCTGTTTCGGTCTCCCATGGTTTTACCTCGATTACCACTTGTGAACGTTCTACAGGCTTTTTCTTTTCCTTCTTAGCGCTCTTAGCGGCTTCAGCGCGCTTGGCTGCCAAAGCCTTTGCTGCCTCGTCGTCTTCCTCATCGTCATCGCCGAACAAGTCGTCATCATCATTGTCCTCATTCTTAGTATTAGCTTTAGCAGAGGCATCGGCTGCTTTACAGGAAACGGCATCTTTCGAGGCTAAGGTGGCGCGCAGGCCCAACTTCGCAGCCGTGTGTACGTACCAACGGTAAACGTTGGCGTTCTTGGCAGCATCAGGTACGGCTAAAAACTTGTGGAACAACGCGGAATCGGCCGAGCTAAATTTATAGCCTTCGATGTAGCTACGGTTCGTCAAGAAGCCATTAAGTTTTTTTAAGCCGGCGTCTTGATCTAGGTTGTCGAAAGAGATGCCCATTTTGCCAGAGTTTATCGCTTCTAGTTAGCTAGATTTGGATTTTCGAAAAGGGGAGTGGCTGGCCTGCATTGACTACGTCACAAAAAATAGTCAAATCATGTTGATTTAGTGGTGGGAATTACAGATTAAATCTCGGAAATATTTTTACAATTTATTAAGAGCATTGTCAGCATTAAATACGGTTTTTTACTTGAGTCCCATTGAACTAGAGCTTGTTTAGCTTCTAAGCTATATAAAACTATGTGACTCTTTGAGTTTAAAGTCTTTCTTTGACTTAAGGAGCGAGGTAGCTCTGCCAAAAGCGGTAACGTGGCATTTAATAGAAAACAGCTCGTCGCTTGTTTTAGATATTTGTTTGTGGAACAAGAACGCCAACAAATGGCAACGCAATTTAAGTATCTCACAACGTGTTCGATATCTGTAACGGGGCACTGCCGACTTGTACTGCTTCAGTACAAGTCCACTTCGCACTGCCTCAGTGCGAGTGGTGCCTCACGTCACTTCACGTGCACGAGTACGTGCAGAGGAAGACTCTCTTTAAAACTGTAATGGGGCACACATCGATTGGAGAACCGTTGTTGTGGTACATTTACTTAATGGGTAAGATACCCTTTTATCTAATTTAAAATAGTTAGTTACTCGAATCCTATTCATTATGGGTAACAAATGTGGTCGCCAGATATTAATCTGGCGGCCAAAATCTATATTTAATTAGCTAGGGTAAGGTTTTTAGATTTAACTAATTGAATAAAGTGCAATTCCCTTTTGATCTTAAGGCGTCAAGTGCATTTCTAAGGCTTGAGCTTTGATCTGTAAGAAATAGAAGCCTTTCTAAGGTATATCCTCTTGGGCAATAGTTGCCACTTGCTTCTACGAACCCCTGAATCCCTTGAACTAGGATCCTTAAGTTTTAATAGCTTGTACGACTCCCTGAGTTGTTAAACCCATAAGTTCAATAGAACTAAGTGACTCTCTGAGTCTGGAAGTCTTCCTCTGACTTTAGGAGCGAGGTAGCTCCGCTACGCGTAGTAGCACTCGTAGTCGATCTACGCCTGAGTCTTTACAAGATTAAACCCTCACGTAAACGGAAGAGGATCCAGAACTGTCAGAAGCGCAACGCGCCGCTTATGACAAGCTCAAAACCTTATTTGGGCTTGAACACGTGGAAATCATTAACTCCCAGGGACCAGAGGTCCTGCAAGCAAGGCTTGAAGCCTTCATGTGATACGAAGTCTCCCTGATCGGTCAGTACAGGACCAGTTAGCGACATCTATGCCAACCCGTTACACCTCTGTACCTGACTCAGAGCCGAAGGCTCGCCCTCTAACTGTAAATGTGAAGGCATTTGAGGGAAAAGAGGGAAAAAATCACCCTTTTTGGATTAAGCAGATGGAAATGTCCATTGATTCCGCCTTGTTCTTAACAGAACGGCAAAAGGTGGCTTTGGCCATTTCCAAACTTGAAGGTAGAGCCATGGAGTGGGCACTATCGTGCAGCACGTCCATAATCGACGCTTTTCCCTCATGGGATTCGCCGAACAGCAAATGACCAGTATATTTGCACCGCCTGATCAGGCTTTTTGCATGCGAGCACGGCTCCTAGCGACTCAACAGGGTAAAAGAATCCTAGGGGACTTTAACCAGGAGTTGAGAACTCTCATTGCATCTATGCATCAAGACCCGGTGCAAGAAGCAATTGTAGTAACCATCTTTGTGGGGGGTCTCAATGAGGGCGTTGCCCGAACGGAATTGTTCTGATGTCATCCGGCTATGTTCGAAGAGGCAGTTGCCATAGCGCTACGCGCCAAGTTTGACTTTAAGTCTGCTCGCGTTAGCACGCCTGTGTACCGAACAAGCTCTTCGAGCACATGAGTTTTGTCTAATAAAGTGGAACCCATGGATTTAAGCCTCGTTGAGGAAGGAGAAGAGGACCTTCAAGCTGTGAAACAGCATAAGACCATCCGTAGATGTTATATGTGCGGATGGACGAAACATTTACGCCCTGCCTGCCTTCTTCGAAATTCGCGTAAAGGTCGAAAGAGCTCCAAATCCGACCTAGACCAGAGATCTGGTACGGTGCGGGAAAACGTAGATACCCAGTAGGTGCGGGGCGCCCTACTGGGGAAGACCTAGGCTCTGTTGAACCTCTAGGAGGTGAGAATAAACAGAACCTAGCCCCAATTTGCTCGTTGCATAATGGCACGGGGCGAGAGTTAAAGCCTGGCTTGCTAGTCGCTCAAGCGACTGTAAAGGGCTTTGATAAGCCATGGTCAATTTTAATTGACTCAGGAGCGTCTTGCAGTTATGCTCGACGCTTATCCCTTAAAGGATGTCAACAATATGTTGAGGCGCTTAAAGCGCCTGAAGGTGATACAATCACTGTTCGCTTAGCGACTGGGACTCGGGTCACTGCTCCCAAAGTTCCATTAATCCTAGGAATGAAGTTTCTGGACTTTGACAGTATGGAACGCTGTCTCGTCCTTGAATGGATTCGAGGTATGATCTCATCCTTGGTATAGCCTGGTTAGAACACCATGAGCCATGGATCGATTGGAGGTCTAAACCTTAGGCGCTACCTGCAATGTTCCTAGCAAAGTTTTGGAGAGTCATGAACCCACCTTTGCTAGGCAACAAAAGCGCTATTGGCGCGGATTGTTAAAATGCGTCTGTCACTGTTTTTGGCATTGGAATGTCTGAGTTAATAAACTCCAATGTTAAAAAAACATTAACTCTAAGCCCGACTCAGCAGAAATAAGTGGAACGGCACGTACTTCGTCGAGTGACACTCGCTGTAATACCGATTCACTAAATGCTGAAAGCATTGTTGGCCTAAGGCCGAATCATCAATGGTGCAATATCCCTAAGATACGTGAAGTAGCCCGTCTAAGTCCACCAAGTATCTTCGGCCGAGGTGGCATCATACTGAGTGTCAGTAGTGACACTGTTGGCGGTTCACCAGGACCTCAGGTGCAATATTCCTGAGATACAACTAGTGGCACGTCTAAGTCCACCGAGTGTGGTTGGCCGAGGTGGCACCATACTGAGTGTCAATAGTGACTTTTGGCGGTTAGCCAGGGCATTTTGAATCAATCCTCCTAATGGACGTGAAGCGACACGTAAACGTTCGCTGGATAAGGAAGTTATGTTACCTAACTCCTTGCTGGATGTCGAATTAGACACCATGTCTTGTACAGAACCAATACAGGCTGGAAAACCCGGGGACATGAATGTCCCGGCCTATAAGAGGCGTGTTGTCTTCACTCCAACACAGGATGAACACGAAGCGTGTATACCCTCACAAAGTGATACGAGTGAGCAATTATATACCCTTGTAAATGGTGTAACCGGCAACATTGAGGGGAAGTTAGCCTTGCGACCATCACTTCGTTACATGCTCTTTAGAGCTAGCCGAAATGTCTATTGATGAGTGCGGTCGAGCCTTAAAAGCTGGTGACTTATCTAAAATGGTGGTCATTCGACCATTGACTGAGTTAAACTCATCGTCGCTTCTAGACGAGGCTGTCCTGGATGACACAGAAGCTGCACTTAGTGCGCGAAATGGGTCATCGATCCTTAAAGATCCTACCGATCCCTTTTATTCCTTGATTAAGGATTCCAAGATGTGGTATGTAATAATCCACCATCAGTTTTACCTCCGGATAAAGGTGTTCGTCATATAATTGACTTGATTCCGGGAACCAAATACTGTGTCACGAGACAATGGCCTTAACCAAGGGAGCAGTGTGGCGTCATTGACGATTTCTTCCGTGCTAAGCACGAGGCTGGAATGGTACGAGAGAGCAAATCTCCTCATTCGACACCGACATTTTTTGTCAAATAGCAAACGGTAAATGGCGCATTGTACATGCTTATAATAAGCTTAATGCTGTCACTATACCAGCCCAAACCCCCATTCCTAGAAAGGATGTTCTTTAGAACAATATGATGGGATGTACAATGTACAGTGCATTGAACTTAGTCGATGGTTACTACCAATTGCTCATGCGAGATAGCGCTATCCCGCTTACAGAGGTTAGCACCCCAAGCGGCATGTTATGGGAGTGGCTGGTTATGCCACAAGGGCTTTCCACCGCCCCGGTAACATTTAATCGTCTAGTGACGCAACTGTTTCACCCTCATCGAGGTTATGCACAGACTTATCTCGATGACATTTTTGTTCATAGTCGTGTGGAGCAGGGTCTGTCGGATATGGAAAACCATTTAGACCATTTGCGAGCAGTGCTCAAGTGCATGCGCACAAATAAATTGTATGCCAATGCATCTAAAGGCATTTTTGGCGCAGACGAAATTCCTTATTTAGGATGCTTCATCGGAAAGCGAGGCCTAAGAGCGGATCCCGCTAAGGTAAAAGCCATAGTAGATTGGCCGGTTCCTAAAATCCAAAAGGATTTGCATAAATGGTAGGGTCTCGCCAATTATTTACACAAATTATAGCGAAATTACGCTGAAATGGCTAGGCCATTATCTAATCTCCTTGAAAAGGATACAGAATGTTGCTAGAGTAGAACCCGAACATAATGCTTTTCAAGCACAATGCTTTGGCCGATGCGTTATCACGCAGGCCGGATTATGAGCTTTCTCATTTAACGACTTTCTCGTCGCCTATTCCTGAATTAATTTGTTCGGCTTACGCCAAGGATGAACAGTGTGTAGCTCTGCTACGAGCTTTGAAGAACTCGGATTCAGGTATTTAATTGCCGGAACGTTTGCGTGCAAGGTTACATCGATTTTCTATCGATAATAATCTGTTGCTTAATTGCACAGACATTGCGGACCCTCCGCGTGTCTTGTTCCTCATGATGAGGATTTGAAGTACCGAATCCTCTATGAGGCACACGATACTGTCCATGGTGGTCATCTCGGTAAAGAAAAGACCTACGGCTCTATAATCCAGAGTTAATGGTGGTCAAACTTTATAAATGGGTCAGCATATATGTTCGCACATGCGAAACTTGCCAACGGGTTAAACCCTCGGCGCATGCTGCTGCGCCACTAGCGAGTCTTCCCGTCCTCATAGGTTGCTGGGAGTCCATAAGAATGGATTTTGTTTTCGGTCTACCGAAAGATTCAGCCGGTAACTCCGGCATAGTGGTCTTTGTTAACAAATTGAGCAAAATGGCTTACTTAGCGGCCGTGCCGGATTCCATTGAGGAGAGGGTACAGCTAAGCTGTTTATCGATCGCGTGTTTCGACAACATGGTTTGCCAGTGGCAATTGTCTCTGATCGAACCCCGTTTTCTCGGGTAAATTCTGGAAATCCATTTTCCGAGTGCTTGGCACCAGATTGGATATGTCCACTGCGGACCATCCACAGACCGATGGTCAAACTGAACGCGTCAATCGCGTTATCAAAGACGTTTTACGCAGCGTGTGTGCTCAGACACCAAGGTGCCGGAGCTCAATGCTCCCAGTGGTGGAGTTTGCGTTAAATAGTGCTGTTCATGTCTCTACAGGCTATACTCCGTTATATGTAACGGTCTTACCCACCCACGCGTTCCATTAACGATACCACTACGTGGTTCAGGGCTCGGTGGGGGAGAATTAGCCGATAGGCTTGCTGATATCAGCCCTGTTACCGTTCGGAAACAAGTAAGCGAGTTTCTCGCGATGCGATTTAGTGTGTTAAGACACGTTTGAGATACGATGGCTGATAGCCAAGACAAACAAAAAAACAAGCAGATGCCAAAGGCAGAAGCTGTTTTAATTCTTATATGGTCGGAGATGGAGTTTTTACTAAACGCTAAAAACCTGCCTACCAACTTGGTTTCTGCGGTCTTTAAGACCAAATTGCGCCCGCGCTTTATTGGACCATTTACGGTCGTGGCCAAGAAGGGCCTAGCTTATACGCTAAACCTTCCCAGCAAGCTGCGAACACACCCAGTGTTTTACGTTGGCTTGCTTAAGCCATATCGGGACCCTTCCCACGTGGGCTTGAAGGTGCTTGCGCCGAGACAGGCGGTCGTGCCGCATATTGTTGCATCCTCACCAGGATATCCAACTGGCCCTCTAGACGAGGCTGCTGACGCTCCAGCGTCGAAAGACGGTCCCGAACCGCCTCAAAATAGCTCTCAACCCGTGCAAGGACCTCACAAAGAAGTTGCACCTCGTGTCGCAGAGCATTTAAAGCTTCCGCCGAAATTTCGGCCCCCTCCCGCGCTGCTTGATGCACGGGGAAACCTTCAGTTTCATGATGATAAACTTTTAAAGCGACGTCGTCGTGAGGGTCAATACCAGTATCTGGTGAAGTGGCTAGGGTACCCCTCTTCTGAAAACTCTCGGGAGTTCGAGGTACCTCTTCGGCAAGATTGCCCGTACGCCGTTGACCGTTTTTGAGCGCCAAGCTCAGGGCCAACTCGCGTCAAACGACGCTTCCCACCACTAAACGTGGGATTAGGATCTATAGCCTCAGTGAGGCTTCGATCCATGGTTGTAAGGTCAACCGAAGCACTGAATTTTCGGCTAGGCCTTTCTTCGTTTTGTGGCATAACTGCCGAACGTAACTGGCCTTTGGCCTTAAGCTTAGCATAATTGAAGCGAAGCTTCCGTTTTAAACGAACATCACATCTATCCGCAGACTCTCTGATATTCCAGATATTACGAAGTCGGCGGGCCCGGTGAACCCGATTCTCAAATGAGACTTCGTTTTCACTCGTTGTTTCGTTTGGAAACAAAACGATCGGAATTTTCCTCATGGAGGTCAACTAAGCCCCACGGGCTTGATCACGTAAACGCGTCAGATACTGGCTTCGCGTCGTTTCTTTTGGAGTAAGATATTCCTCATGTAGAGCGTCGCGGGCAGCGATCTCCTCCGGCGTCCTCGCTGGGTCACCAGAGATCCAGATGGCCAAGCTATGACCCGCTATCTCTTCGAGACGCGCGTCCGCACAAAGCGGAGTGAGTCTATATTCACTATGAGCTTTAGCTTTCGCTATCTCGGCAGCTCGACGACGAGCTCTTTCCTCTATGAGATTATCTGCTCTTGCTCTTCATCGAGCGGATTCGTAATAATGTTGGACTCAGCGTTCCGTGTCCTGCTCAATGCAGTTAAGACATTAGCGGCACTACGTTCTAAGAACGGATTCGGGGCCCGCCGACGTTCATCCGGAGGCGAAAGCGTGAGCGTACGCCGCTCTTTTTCCTTCTCCTCTAATTGAGAGTGACTTTCAAAGTCCTCCATTCCCTCATCGTCGAGGAAGGTGCTAAGAGTCTGTGGCTCACGCTTGATTGTCATGAGACAAAGGAATGAAAAACACAACTGGACAGTTAGCTGTTTAGGTTCCAACCTCAAAGAGGAAACAAAGCGAATGTTGTCACTCAGTGTCAACAGTCTGATGGGGGAGGGTGTAATGGGGCACACACCGGTTGAAGAACCGTTGTTGCGGTACATTTACTTTATGGGTAAAACACCCTTTTATCTAATTTTAGAATTGTTAATTACTTGAATCCCATTTATTATGGGTAACAAATGTGGTCACCGCCAGATATAAATCTGGCGGCCGAGATCTATTTTAAATTAGCTAGGGTAAGGATTTTAGTTTTAAATAATTGAAAAGTGCAATTCCCCTTTTGATATTTTAGCGTCAAGTGCCTTTCTATGACTTGCGCATTGATCTGTAAGAAATAGAAGCCTTTCCAAGGTATATCCTCTTGGGCACTAGTTGCCACTTTGTTCTACGAATCACTCAATCTTTTGAACTAAGATTCCTTAAGCTTTAATAGCTTGAACGACTCCCTGAATTGTTAAACCCATTAGATCAATAGAACTAAGTGACTCTCTGAGTCTCTAAGTCTTCCTCTGACTTTAGGAGCGAGGTGGCTCCGCTACAACAGGGTTGACGTGCATGGTTGGATTTATCATAGCGTTAACTCAGCACATTGCGGCTCAAGGCAAAATTCAACTTTGTTGCTGATCCACGTAACCAATTCCTTTACTAGTGGCCACTTATATCGAAGACAATGAAGATCCGCAATCTGATCATTGGGCTCCATGACTACGTGGCCAATATAAATCAGACCATTATGGATCTAGTTAGTAGTTGGTCTATTTTAATCCCCCCATTTTTCAATTTCGTTAAATAAGTTTGACAAGACATAAAAAAACTATAGAATTAGTCATTCCACTGGAACGTCCACATTTCAAAGCACTCATCAGGGATCGTATGTTTTTTTAGTCGAGGTCTGCTTTGGTCTCGTGCGTTTTACACGTGTACGAGAATTTAATCATAATGATTACGAGCTTTGAGCGAGCGATTTTCAACCGATCTCTTGTGTCAGAGAACCTTCATTACGACGGGAAGATTATTTCTTCAGTAGTTTTAACGCAATATTTGGCGATATCAGTTGCAAGCGTATGTGCTACTTCCGTGATTTTTAAATAGGAAATAAGCAGATATTCTTCATAAATCGGTCGTGATCTCGAAAAAGCCCTTTGTGCGCGTCCAGCGCTGACTGGACCGCGGAGAAAGTAGATATAATGGTCTATATCTACCAATGGATAGGTCTTTAGAATATTACTATGCAAGATAATATTCTCCAAATATTCTCTACCTTTGAAATAATATATTAATTACCAACCTGTAAGTGTTAATTTCATGTAATGAGATACCCCGTTTCGTTTACTGATTCAGTACAAGTCCACTTTGCACTGCTTCAGTGCAAATGTGCCACACGTCACTTCACGTTCACTAATACGTGCAGAGGACGACTCTCTTTAAAACGCTTGCTTTAAAGAGGGTTAATTAAAAACGGTATTAATATATTTTAGTTCTTCCGTTCTATCTACTTAATACTAACTTACTTATACTGATACAAAATATGTAATAGAGTCTTATTTGTCTTTCTCTTTGCGCGCGTCCAGCGCTGACTGGACCGCGGAGAAAAAAAAATAGATATAACGGTCTATATCTATTAATGGATAGGCCTTTAGAATATTACTATGTAAAGTAGTGTTCTCCAAATATTATCTATATTTTAGATAATATATTAATTAACAACCTTTAAGTGTTAATTTCATGCAACGATACACCTCGTTACAATATCGGTACCGTCAAACAAAGAGAAAGACAGATACGACTTTTAGAACATGTTGTGTATTAGTTTATAAATATGTTAGTATTAAGTAAATAGACAAGAAGAACTTAATTATATTAATACGGATTTTAATTAACCCTCTCTAAAGCAAGTGTTTTAAAAAGAGTCTTCCTCTGCACGTACTAGTGTACGTGAAGTGACGTGAGGCACCACTCGCACTGAGGCAGTGCAAAGTGGACTTGTACTGAAGCAGTACAAATCGTAGTGCCCCGTTACACCTGGTAGCACTTTGTAGTCCGTCCAAGGACTAGAATTTACATCATCTTACATGGACATGTTAGATCATAATGGAAATACGCATCACGTTTCGCGGGATAGCTACTCCTTTCTAAATGACATAGAAAGGAGTGCGGTTGAACGAATGAGTCCGACCGTAGGGAATGATGCCATCTTGGCCATGCTGTCCGGTTTGGACGGAGATGCCCTCCATTCAGCCATTGCCAACTTTATACAACATAAACGACGAGGCGAAGGAGAAAGTAGCCTTGCTTAATCAGCAAGGCTCTCAACAGGCAGATATGTTGAGGTTACAACAGGTACAGACACCTGTACCTGGGATGACGCACACGCGTCGTCCAGAAACCTTTAAGATTGACATTTTTCTAAGTATAGGGGAGTCGAAGAAGACTCCCTTTTAAGATGGTTTGTCGAGTTGGACAATGCCATAAGAGCTCGTCACATCGTCGACGATCAAATGCAAGTCGCATTTGCTCAGTCAAATGTGGCAGGTCGTGCCAAAAGTTGAGCACAAGGCCTTAAGTTGCGCGACCCATATGTCTTTAGGTTGCCAAATTCTTCTGAAGCCCGGCTCAAACAGACTATTGAACCACCAAGAGCTGAGTTCAGAGCTCGATCAGAGCTTCTGTAACTCAAACAAGGAAAGCGGGATGTGCACGTTTATGCCCAGCATATACGACTCGTAGCGACTTGTATCACGCTACCACGTTGATTTACGGTGTTCATGAAAGGTCTTACGGATGTTCCCGTAAAGATCCACATGTTCCACTTGGAACTGGATACGCTTGAAGAAGCAATATCCGTAGCGAAATAGGAGGACTTTAGCTTGAGACAGGCTCAAGCAAGTTCGTCATCGTATCGTCCTCCAAGACGACACGAGCTTGGATGTCCAGAACCAATGGACCTCTCTTATGTCGAAAGCGAGAAACCTCGCTTTCCGAACAATAAGGGATCGCAGAAATGCGATCGCTGATAAATGTTAGGCCACTACGCTCATGAGTGTAGTGCCCCACGCCCAGTACCAAAAGGTACCGAATGTAACTATGGACCGAATCCCAAAAAGGGCAACGGTCGCGGGTCCGACGTTGTTGCGAAATCGCAACAGCGAGGCGGACCGCCCAAAAACGGTCGGGGTCAGTAGGGGCGCAACGCCCTACTGATCCAGCAACCTCAAGAGAATTTGCAATCTCTTGACGAAATTGCTCCAGACACACAATCATTATGTGTCTCTGAACCTGGTGACGAGGTATCCCTCATCACCTTGAAATTAAAAGTGACAAATGATTTGTCACGCAGAGCCCTAGTGGACTGCGGAGCGTCGAATAAATTTATTCGTCGCCAGTCGCTAGAGGGTCGTAGGCTCAAATATGTTGAGCGCAACATTCCTCCAACGAGGATGACGGTGCGTCTAGCGACAGGCGCATCGATAACAGTAATGAAACGCAAAGATTTACAGTACGATGATGATTTCATCGTACTGGATTTGAATGAAAAATTTGATGTCATCCTAGGTTTACTTAGGCCCAGAAAATATGAGCCAAGAA
The DNA here is from genome assembly GCF_004359215.1 of Bremia lactucae. NCBI lineage: Eukaryota > Oomycota > Peronosporomycetes > Peronosporales > Peronosporaceae > Bremia > Bremia lactucae. The sequence continues at coordinate 1,423,256 of NC_090620.1, forward strand.
TCACCTGGCAGCATCGATTCGTAAATATGCCTGCCACTTGTTCATCAGATGACCATCTGATGAACGTCTTGGAGCGTCCACAACCGTGTGGATGTACTACGAGTAAGTGCGATGGCCTCACTTGTGGTAGGTCGTTAGCGCGACTGCACAAGATCACAGTGTGATTACTAATCACCCTGTGAAGTCAAATGCCGGCGGCTAAGCGAATGCACAGGCAGCGCCGAAGATCCATCACTTGAATAAGTCGAGTGGATTGAGACATGAATGTACGCCTAGCGGGCGACATTCAAGAAAGATAGCGGTTGTTCAAAATGGACAACACGATGATCGTAGGTCGAGAAGAGAGTCGACCGTGGAGGACCCGACTGTGATAGCGCAATCACTCGGAAGACGTTTAGGGAATATGCCCCCACGTACTTGAGGAGAAATCTCCTCAAATAGTTAATGCTGAAGTGACTAGACTACAGCATCCCGAGGAATTGATTCCTCGGCATCCTGTAGATATATCCGAGGAAGAAACCGAGACATTGAATGTCTTGGTTAATGACGGATCAAGAGCAGGCGCTTATACTCTTGTTTTGTATGCGCCTCCGAAGTTAACTTCGGAGATAACTCAATTACCAACCCTATAACCCAAGCGGTTCTTGAAAGATCTGCATAGTGGTAGAATCAAGCAGATCTACGTACTCGTCACAGAGGACGAATACGTAACCGGTATTTGGTCAGCGGTAATTTTTGCAGAGAACGAACGAGTTCTCAGCAGCTCATCGATGGACGAAAGTGTCTCGATGTGAAGACTCGGATTGAAAGACACAGTACT
>NC_090620.1:1424175-1434392 GCF_004359215.1 Bremia lactucae
CGGGGTTCGATCAGAGACAATTGCCACTGGCAAACCATGTTGTCGAAACACGCGATCGATAAACAGCTTAGCTGTACCCTCTCCTCAATGGAATCCGGCACGGCCGCTAAGTAAGCCATTTTGCTCAATTTGTTAACAAAGACCACTATGCCGGAGTTACCTGCTGAATCTTTCGGTAGACCGAAAACAAAATCCATTCTTATGGACTCCCAGCAACCTATGAGGACGGGAAGACTCGCTAGTGGCGCAGCAGCATGCGCCGAGGGTTTAACCCGTTGGCAAGTTTCGCATGTGCGAACATATATGCTGACCCATTTATAAAGTTTGACCACCATTAACTCTGGATTATAGAGCCGTAGGTCTTTTCTTTACCGAGATGACCACCATGGACAGTATCGTGTGCCTCATAGAGGATTCGGTACTTCAAATCCTCATCATGAGGTACAACGGCACGCGGAGGGTCCGCGGTGTCTGTGCAATAAAGCAACAGGTCGTTTATCGATAGAATATCGATGTAACCTTGCACGCAAACGTTCCGGCAATTAAATACCTGAATCAGGGTTCGGTAGAGCTCGTAGCAGAGCTACACACTGTTCATCCTTGGCGTAAGCCGAACAAATTAATTCAGGATCAGGCGACATGATAGTCGTTAAATGAGAGTGCTCATAATCCGGCCTGCGTGATAACGCATCGGCCAAAGCATTCTGCTTGAAAAGCATTATGTTCGGGTTCTAGTCTAGCAACATTCTGTATCCTTTTCAAGGAGATTAGATAATGGCCTAGCCATTTCAGCGTAATTTCGCCATAAGTTGTGTAAATAATTGGCGAGACCCTACCATTTACGCAAATCCTTTTGGATTTTAGGAACCGGCCAATCTACTATGGCTTTACCTTAGCGGGATCCGCTCTTAGGCCTCGCTTTCCGATGAAGCATCCTAAATAAGGAATTTCGTCTGCGCCAAAAATGCATTTAGATGCATTGGCATACAATATATTTGTGCGCATGCACTCGAGCACTGCTCGCAAATGGTCTAAAATGGTTTTCCATATATATATATATCCGAGCGACCCTGCTTCGCACGACTATGGACAAAAATGTCATCGAAATAAGTCTGTGCATAACCTCGATGAGGGCGGAAAAGTTTGCGTCACTAGACGATTAAATGTTTCCGGGGTGTTGGAAAGCCCTTGTGGCATAACCAACCACTCCCATAACATCCCGCTCGGGGTGCCAATCCCTGTAAGCAGCTTGTCGCTAGCTCGCATGAGCAGTTGGTAGTAACCATCGACTAAGTCCACTGCACTGTACATTGTACATCCCCACATTTTTTCTGAAGAATATCTTTTCTAGGAATGGGGGTTTGTGCTGGTATAGTGGCAGCATTAACCTTATTTTAAGCATGTACAATGCGCCATTATCCATTTGCTATTTGACAAAAAACGTCGGTGTCGAATGAGGAGATTTTCTCTCTCGTACCATTCCCGCCTCGTGCTTAGCACGGAAGAAATCGTCAATGACGTCACAGTTTATCTTTGGTAAATCATTGTCTCGTGACACAGTACTTTGTTTCCGGAACCAAGTCAATTTTTTGACGAACACCTCTATCCAGAGGTAAAACAGATGGTGGATTATTACATACCACATTTTGGAATTCCTGAATCAAGGAATATAGGGATCCGTAGGATCTTGAAAGATCGATGACCCATTTCGCGCACTAAATGCAGTTTTTGCGTCATCCAGGACAGCTTCGTCTAGAAGTGACGAGGTATACAACTCAATTGTTGGTCGAATGACCACCATTTTAGATAAGTCGCCAGCATTTAAGGCTCGGCCGCACTCATCAATAGACATTTCGGCTAGCTCTAAAGAGCATGTAACGAAGGGATTGCCGCAAGGCTAACTTCCCCCTCAATGTTACCGGTTACACCATTTACAAGGGTATGTAATTGCTCACTCGTATCACTTTGTGAAGGTATACACGCTTCGTGTCCATCCTGGCTTGGAGTGGAGGCAATACGCCTCTTAGAGGCCGGTACATTCACGTCTCCGGATTTTCCAGCCTGTAATTGGTTCTATACAGGACATGGTGTCTAATTTGACATCCGACAAGAAGTTAGGTAACTCAACTTCCTTATCCAGCGAACGTTTACGTGTCGCTTCACGTGCATTAGAAGGGTTTGACCCATAATGCCCTGGTGAACCACCAATAGTGCCACTTTTGACACTCAGTGTGATGCCACCTCGGCCAACCACACTCGGTGGACTTAGACGTGCCACTAGTTGTATCTCAGGAATATTGCACCTGAGGTCCTGGTGAACCGCCAACAGTGTCACTACTGACACTCAGTATGATGCCACCTCGGCCGAAGATACTTGGTGGACTTAGACGGGCTACTTCACGTATCTTAGGGATATTGCACCATTGATGATTCGGCCTTAGGCCAACAATGCTTTCAGCATTTAGTGAATCGGTATTACAGCGAGTGTCACTCGACGAAGTACGTGCCGTTCCACTTATTTCTGCTGAGTCGGGCTTAGAGTTAATGTTTTTTTAACATTGGAGTTTATTAACTCAGACATTCCAATGCCAAAAACAGTGACAGACGCATTTTAACAATCCGCGCCAATAGCGCTTTTGTTGCCTAGCAAAGGTGGGTTCATGACTCTCCAAAACTTTGCTAGGAACATTGCAGGTAGCGCCTAAGGTTTAGACCTCCAATCGATCCATGGCTCATGGTGTTCTAACCAGGCTATACCAAGGATGAGATCATACCTCGAATCCATTCAAGGACGAGACAGCGTTCCATACTGTCAAAGTCCAGAAACTTCATTCCTAGGATTAATGGAACTTTGGGAGCAGTGACCCGAGTCCCAGTCGCTAAGCGAACAGTGATTGTATCACCTTCAGGCGCTTTAAGCGCCTCAACATATTGTTGACATCTTTTAAGGGATAAGCGTCGAGCATAACTGCAAGACGCTCCTGAGTCAATTAAAATTGACCATGGCTTATCAAAGCCCTTTACAGTCGCTTGAGCGACTAGCAAGCCAGGCTTTAACTCTCGCCCCGTGCCATTATGCAACGAGCAAATTGGGGCTAGGTTCTGTTTATTCTCACCTCCTAGAGGTTCAACGGAGCCTAGGTCTTCCCCAGTAGGGCGCCCCGCACCTACTGGGTATCTACGTTTTCCCGCACCGTACCAGATCTCTGGTCTAGGTCGGATTTGGAGCTCTTTCGACCTTTACGCGAATTTCGAAGAAGGCAGGCAGGGCGTAAATGTTTCGTCCATCCGCACATATAACATCTACGGATGGTCTTATGCTGTTTCACAGCTTGAAGGTCCTCTTCTCCTTCCTCAACGAGGCTTAAATTCATGGGTTCCACTTTATTAGACAAAACTCATGTGCTCGAAGAGCTTGTTCGGTACACAGGCGTGCTAACGCGAGCAGACTTAAAGTCAAACTCGGCGCGTAGCGCTATGGCAACTGCCTCTTCGAACATAGCCGGATGACATCAGAACAATTCCGTTCGGGCAACGCCCTCATTGAGACCCCCCACAAAGATGGTTACTACAATTGCTTCTTGCACCGGGTCTTGATGCATAGATGCAATGAGAGTTCTCAACTCCTGGTTAAAGTCCCCTAGGATTCTTTTACCCTATTGAGTCGCTAGGAGCCGTGCTCGCATGCAAAAAGCCTGATCAGGCGGTGCAAATATACTGGTCATTTGCTGTTCGGCGAATCCCATGAGGGAAAAGCGTCGATTATGGACGTGCTGCACGATAGTGCCCACTCCATGGCTCTACCTTCAAGTTTGGAAATGGCCAAAGCCACCTTTTGCCATTCTGTTAAGAACAAGGCGGAATCAATGGACATTTCCATCTGCTTAATCCAAAAAGGGTGATTTTTTCCCTCTTTTCCCTCAAATGCCTTCACATTTACAGTTAGAGGGCGAGCCTTCGGCTCTGAGTCAGGTACAGAGGTGTAACGGGTTGGCATAGATGTCGCTAACTGGTCCTGTACTGACCGATCAGGGAGGCTTCGTATCACATGAAGGCTTCAAGCCTTGCTTGCAGGACCTCTGGTCCCTGGGAGTTAATGATTTCCGTGTGCTCAAGCCCAAATAAGGTTTTGAGCTTGTCATAAGCGGCGCGTTGAGCTTCTAACAATTCTGGAACCTCTTCCATTTTCGTGAAAAACTAGTCTTGTAAGGACTCAGGCGTAGATTGACTACGAGTGCTACCAGGTGTAGCGGAGCTACCTCGCTCCAAAAGTCACAGGAAGACTTCCAGACTCAGAAAGTCACTTAGTTCTATTGAACTAATGGATTTAACAACTCAGGGAGTCGTACAAGCTATTAAAGCTTAAGGAATCTTAGTTCAAGGGATTCAGGGGTTCGTAGAAGCAAGTGGCAACTAGTGCCCAAGAGGATATACCTTAGAAAGGCTTCTATTTCTTACAGATCAATGCTCAAGCCTTGTAAAGGCACTTGCCGCCTTAAGATCAAAAGAAGAACTGCATTTTATTTAATTATTTAAAACTTAAATCCTTACCCTGGCTAATTTAAATAGATTTTGGCCGCCAGATTAATATCTGGCGGCGACCACATTTGTTACCCATAATAAATGGGATTTAAGTAACTAGCTATTTTTAAAATTAGATAAAAGGGTATTTTACCCATAAAGTAAATGTACCACAACAACGGTTCTCCAACCGATGTGTGCCACATTACACCTGTACTATTAGGTCTCAGTACATAATATGTATAAAATTTTCCGTGTTGGCGACTTAGGCTGCAACTCGCTCATGGGCAGTTTAGATAAGTGATTATATACTCGACGTAGGTCACAGAGAAAAAAACGTTGATCCGCGCTTGTAGAGCGAGACCAAGAGTGGTACGACTTCCCTCTCTCTTAAGAAAATCCCAACTGCGATGGTCGAAGGCATTTTCATTTCCGAAGTCTCTTGTAATTATCGTTACGACAACGATTAAAGCAATTTGGTCTGGTGCCATCGCAAACTCAAGAGTTACACCTTTAGAGTCGTTTTGAGAGCGCTTTTGGCATTGCCACACCCCTAAATAAATAAGCGATTCTATTTTTAGTCTATATTTGTATTCATGAAAGTGGTGTAACTGCCCGTGGGCACATCAGATGAAGGCGGGCACGTCTTAATGCGGCCACGCTCTACTTAGACACAAACCTTGCACAGCGAGGGAGCGGTTAGACAGTCTTCTCTTGGGTGCAGTGAGATAGTTGTGGTGGGCGCCTTAGCGACCTCACCTAAAATACCAAGTACTCTAGTAAAGTGTCGTCACAAGAGCGGGAATCCGACTCCTCGTGCGCACTTACTAAGTAGGAAGTAGTTTTGAGACTGATTTGTATTAAATTATAATAAATATAAATACCTATTTTTACCAATCAAAAATGTCATCTCTGTAGATACCACTAAATGTAATGCGAGCGTATCTTTCTAGATCCCTCGCGTAACGGATGACGCTAGGCGTCATCTCTCCTAATGTGAATGCACCTATGTGCATCACATACACAAGCGTTGGTCACAAATATGAGCCGCACCCGAGTGGTGGGTCCAATTAAACTTTATCTAAGTAATTGACCATCCCCTTAAGTACACCAAGTGTACTTAACGGAGACTGTGTAACATTAGGGTATCATTAGCCCGTTACATCAGAAACCGTGTTGACATTTGGCGAATCTTAGTGTTATTGTACCCACCATGAGCGCAAGCAAGCCATACCTTCATAGTGTTTCAGTTTGTGTCGACTTTCGTGCGTAACCTTTGCTGAATAATCATCATGCTATTCGATACAAAGCCCATATTCAGAAGCCTTTTTTGCCTACCTTTCGAGCTTCAATAGCCTAATAGGTCCCAAAAAGGCTTCTCAATATATAATTTAGATATCGAGAAGTTGCTTTCCGTTACACTTCTCAGATCAATATAAGATTAGATGATCCATTCAAGGGATGTGGCTTAACCGGTTTCTAACTTAATTTAGGTGTGTGGCGATACTGTTTCCTTTATAAATATAGCTTGTACGCTATGTGCACATGTAGATGGCCACATGAAAGAATACTTTAAATTTTCAGGTCAACTTTGTTTCGTAAAAGGCTATAAAATGTTTGTCTTTACGAACTCTTTGGATAAGGCATTGCTAGATCATACCCGATTTGCTTGTCTGATGCAGACGTTACTTCGTCGCGTCATTATCAATAGCAATTTTAGCTTGCGGAAGCGGCATCTAAAGATCATTCAAATATTCGATTTGATGTTTCGTTGATTATCTTCTATGACTCATTTTACCAAAATATCTATCAATCAATTGATATTCATTCTTCGAAGACTAAATTTATCGCTACTCGCAAGATGTTGTTTGCTTCAATAAATGTTCAGGTACCCTAATCAAATGTGCTTATTCTTTCAGTAGTTATAGACCTTGAAGTGTCTAACGATATTTGCAGCTTTTTTCATTATTATGGACACTCCCATGCAATTAATTTCTTCAACGTAATTTATAATTGTCGTTGACGTGGCCATTGACCAGAAAAAGCGACCTCTCTTACTAAACTTGAGAATGCTAGACAACAAGCTCCGAATGGGTATTCCAATCAGTCATTTTTTTATCTTTTTCGAGCCAAAGCATGCGGCTCGGCACTGCTTTAGTTAAGGAAAAGCATTTCTAGATCCGCAACGACAAGAATGGTTTAAAAAAATATTTGTTTAACACATGTGAGCCTTCCACGAGGGGTAGTCGTCATAAACCTTATGGGTGTCTGTAGTGGCGCGCTTTGAGAGCGAAGCACTAGTTCCATCCGTAAGAGGTCATTCGGATGGAGGTGTGGCATAGATAGAAGTCACCAGTCACACAGCCGCCTTCAATACGGCAAGCTGGTGAGACCGACTGGAAACGATCATGTGCCGTCGATTAAGCTTAATGCTCGAGCCCTTCGGCGTCAGACTCATCATAATGAATAATCTGGGCGGTAATGCTATGATCTCCAAAACTGAAAAGTAACTGCACCTTTGTGAGCAGTGCTTTTACCAATGGTCGCTGCGCTAGTTGGTGCAGACAACGAGGCAGTTCCCTCGTTGATGGTAAGCAAGTTTGCCTAGGCGTCTCCATGTTAAACGCGAATGGTGGATTGTAGATGGGCTGTTGCGCTCCTATCCTTAGGTCGTCAAACCGACCACTCAAACGTCGAGCCTGGGGTGATCCATGCTGATCGCGGAGGTCCGAAAGCTCCAGGGCTCCACAATGTAGCCTGCTGGCAAAGTCAGCGCCGAGCATGGGGCTGAACAGCCTGCTTTCTTCGGCCCCGCGCATCCGCTCGTTCTCTTCAATCCTTATTAGCGATGCTACCATCTTCTTCATCCTCGCATCTATTTCGGACAGCATTTCGAAAACCTTGGTCAGCGCTTCAGAGTCCGCGCTCCTTGCGTGGGTGGGATGAATGCTGACTACAGCAGGCTCCAGCGAGTCCCTTTCGTGACCAGTTGCCGGCGGTGCCTGCGCCGCGTTGATTTTGTCGTTGCCTTCTCTTTTTGGGCTCATGACCTATTCAATATTGAAGTCTTAGGCACTGTAGTTAAAGGATTCTGTTTTTGTTTTTCGTTATGCCAACACCTAGTTTCCACTCGCAACCCTTCCTGTCCACGCATCTGCAAAACCCTATATGGGTTTGCACAATGCATGCAGGATACGATCACAAAGTCAGCTGCCGCCATTCCCATCGTCGTCCCGCGTTCTTCATTTGCTCGCTAACTCCAACACCACTTTTTTGTGATAGCAGCGATGTCGAATCATTATAGTCGACAATGAGCGTCGATTTGACATTTTAACTTTGTAAGTGCGATGGACCATTGTGTCGATTCGACAGCGCGACAGCAGCAGTATCTGTCGGCGTTGCATTCATGACACAAGGCAACAGAAGCGTATTATCGCAGTGTGTACGCTTTGTGTTGGCTTGTGTGTGTCTGACTTATATTGTCAACGAACTCCGCGATCTGTATCAGCTTGAATCTCGAAATTCAAAACAGGATTTGCCGTAGAATTTGGCTCCGCCATTTAATGTAGTGATGGTGAATCTTGAAAAAAAAGTACATCGTACGTTAGTTAAGCATTTAATGCGTCATCTGTTTTGCCAAGCAACTCGGGAAATATTGCTCGAGCTGATGCAATAATAAAATCTCGCTATTGATAATGAGGGTCCGCAGAAGGCATAGACCGTTGCTGGTGCCTCCGCATAAGACGTTTGTTTGATTAAAAAGGAATTTGTGAACAAAAACACCTTCAGCTCTTCTGGCATAGCAGTGAGCCATCATAAGGTCGCGCTTGCCGCATTTGAGCAGACAACATCTGCAGTTTTTTAACTCCTTCGGAAAAGCATCCAGCCTTTTGGTCGACGGCTTATACTATTCTGTCATCGAGACACCCTTCAAAGATTGTTTTCAACTAGGGCAATTTAGATTACCTCTTCCAACATCGACAGCATCTTTTTGAAAGGGCCTATCGCGATGAGCCGTGCTGCAGTCCGTCATCGCTTATATTATAATTACGTCAAAACGGGCACTCGTTGAGCAACCTCGCACTACAACGCACACACCTTCAGTCATAGCGAAGAATAAGGTTTTATCTTATAGTCTTGGGTGCGGTGCGGTATTTGGTGGCAGCCTAAGGTGACTTCGCACAACATACTAGGAAGTAAATTACATATATACGTTAAGATTTTAGAATTAAAGATAAACGTTATTAAAAAAATATTAAATGCCATTATGTAGATGTACATCTCGATATGGCGAGAGTATTTACTTTGAATGCCTAGCTCGCAGATGTCGTCAGACGGCATCCCCTTTGAGTAAATTTGTTAGAATTGCAGTATTCTACTGTAAACAAAAAAGTTTCACGCTAGTTACGATCATGCTTAAACAGCAGTGGTGATGTAGTTGAAGTAGCGGCTAACGTCTTAGCGCCTGCATAATTTAAAGCTTTGGTCAGTTTCGGCTGTAGAAAACAGCTCGGATGGACAAGAGAGGAAGAAATGTAAGCCGGATAACGTCAATACAATTCTGGCAGATTCCTGTTATTTCAGTTCAAGAGACTTCTTCTTTGACCCTGAGCAAGATCGCTGATGAACAGGTTATTAGCCCAAGCTTGGAGAAGAAAGACGACATCGATATGACACAGGCACCGCCGACAACCAGTGACGAAAGGGCTTCGTCCGAGCCTGCTGTGCTTGACCCTCCTCAAGCTCACGAAAGGAACGCCAGCGCGCACAGCCGCCAACTCTCCCGCCTACCCCATTGCCCTCAAACCAGCAGCTGCCACGGCTGGAACAGTATCTCTACCTGTCGCGGTCAGTGTTGGAGCTGGAGGGGCCAAGCAGCAGGTACTTGACAACATCTACATTGCGCATCCGTAAGCTTTTAACAATTCTAATGCAGTGTATCAAACATTACTTCGTGCATGCTAAAGAATTTCCGCTCTTTTGCACAGACGAGTGAGATAGAATCTCGATTAATGCGAGCTTTATAAGAGACTTGGTCGCTCAAGTGGAAGAGTCGACGTTGCGAAAGGAGACATCTACCTGGAAATGCAGGACACGTCAAGGATGATACTAGAAGCATTAAAACTAATAACACAAATGGAGGCTATAAAAACAAGGGCGGTGGAAATTTGTGCTCGCAATGAAGAACTCGCATCATGATAAGTTATTTAATACACGGGCGGTCGGAAACATATCCGATCGCAGTGGCGACATATGGATTCTGGACAACGGATACAGTCGTCACCATGTCCACAATTTATCTCTACTACAGATTGCAAAAGCATGCGAACATGAGTGTCATCTGGCTGATGACGGGTCAATCAAGCTGTCACGTGTTGGGGGCGTGGTACTTACTGTGGTAGCTGAAGGGCAACAGAGGGTCATCATGTTGGCTGATGTCTTCCTCGCGCTAGAGCTCTCGCAGTACTATTTCTTACGGCAAGCTCAACCGCAATGAACATGTGTATGATGGCACAAAGCGCGCACTTGCAAGGAGCAGCGATGGTGAAGTTTAATTTGGCATATCGATGGATGACAACGTCAAGATAGTGGAGCTAATACGTAGTCCATGTACTTCTAATGCCGTTCTTATGGCGACACTAACACATGAGAATACGTAGTCCATGTACTTCTAATGCCGTTCTTATGGCGACACT
>NC_090620.1:1434570-1450093 GCF_004359215.1 Bremia lactucae
CAGCAGTATCTGTCGGCGTTGCATTCATGACACAAGGCAACAGAAGCGTATTATCGCAGTGTGTACGCTTTGTGTTGGCTTGTGTGTGTCTGACTTATATTGTCAACGAACTCCGCGATCTGTATCAGCTTGAATCTCGAAATTCAAAACAGGATTTGCCGTAGAATTTGGCTCCGCCATTTAATGTAGTGATGGTGAATCTTGAAAAAAAAGTACATCGTACGTTAGTTAAGCATTTAATGCGTCATCTGTTTTGCCAAGCAACTCGGGAAATATTGCTCGAGCTGATGCAATAATAAAATCTCGCTATTGATAATGAGGGTCCGCAGAAGGCATAGACCGTTGCTGGTGCCTCCGCATAAGACGTTTGTTTGATTAAAAAGGAATTTGTGAACAAAAACACCTTCAGCTCTTCTGGCATAGCAGTGAGCCATCATAAGGTCGCGCTTGCCGCATTTGAGCAGACAACATCTGCAGTTTTTTAACTCCTTCGGAAAAGCATCCAGCCTTTTGGTCGACGGCTTATACTATTCTGTCATCGAGACACCCTTCAAAGATTGTTTTCAACTAGGGCAATTTAGATTACCTCTTCCAACATCGACAGCATCTTTTTGAAAGGGCCTATCGCGATGAGCCGTGCTGCAGTCCGTCATCGCTTATATTATAATTACGTCAAAACGGGCACTCGTTGAGCAACCTCGCACTACAACGCACACACCTTCAGTCATAGCGAAGAATAAGGTTTTATCTTATAGTCTTGGGTGCGGTGCGGTATTTGGTGGCAGCCTAAGGTGACTTCGCACAACATACTAGGAAGTAAATTACATATATACGTTAAGATTTTAGAATTAAAGATAAACGTTATTAAAAAAATATTAAATGCCATTATGTAGATGTACATCTCGATATGGCGAGAGTATTTACTTTGAATGCCTAGCTCGCAGATGTCGTCAGACGGCATCCCCTTTGAGTAAATTTGTTAGAATTGCAGTATTCTACTGTAAACAAAAAAGTTTCACGCTAGTTACGATCATGCTTAAACAGCAGTGGTGATGTAGTTGAAGTAGCGGCTAACGTCTTAGCGCCTGCATAATTTAAAGCTTTGGTCAGTTTCGGCTGTAGAAAACAGCTCGGATGGACAAGAGAGGAAGAAATGTAAGCCGGATAACGTCAATACAATTCTGGCAGATTCCTGTTATTTCAGTTCAAGAGACTTCTTCTTTGACCCTGAGCAAGATCGCTGATGAACAGGTTATTAGCCCAAGCTTGGAGAAGAAAGACGACATCGATATGACACAGGCACCGCCGACAACCAGTGACGAAAGGGCTTCGTCCGAGCCTGCTGTGCTTGACCCTCCTCAAGCTCACGAAAGGAACGCCAGCGCGCACAGCCGCCAACTCTCCCGCCTACCCCATTGCCCTCAAACCAGCAGCTGCCACGGCTGGAACAGTATCTCTACCTGTCGCGGTCAGTGTTGGAGCTGGAGGGGCCAAGCAGCAGGTACTTGACAACATCTACATTGCGCATCCGTAAGCTTTTAACAATTCTAATGCAGTGTATCAAACATTACTTCGTGCATGCTAAAGAATTTCCGCTCTTTTGCACAGACGAGTGAGATAGAATCTCGATTAATGCGAGCTTTATAAGAGACTTGGTCGCTCAAGTGGAAGAGTCGACGTTGCGAAAGGAGACATCTACCTGGAAATGCAGGACACGTCAAGGATGATACTAGAAGCATTAAAACTAATAACACAAATGGAGGCTATAAAAACAAGGGCGGTGGAAATTTGTGCTCGCAATGAAGAACTCGCATCATGATAAGTTATTTAATACACGGGCGGTCGGAAACATATCCGATCGCAGTGGCGACATATGGATTCTGGACAACGGATACAGTCGTCACCATGTCCACAATTTATCTCTACTACAGATTGCAAAAGCATGCGAACATGAGTGTCATCTGGCTGATGACGGGTCAATCAAGCTGTCACGTGTTGGGGGCGTGGTACTTACTGTGGTAGCTGAAGGGCAACAGAGGGTCATCATGTTGGCTGATGTCTTCCTCGCGCTAGAGCTCTCGCAGTACTATTTCTTACGGCAAGCTCAACCGCAATGAACATGTGTATGATGGCACAAAGCGCGCACTTGCAAGGAGCAGCGATGGTGAAGTTTAATTTGGCATATCGATGGATGACAACGTCAAGATAGTGGAGCTAATACGTAGTCCATGTACTTCTAATGCCGTTCTTATGGCGACACTAACACATGAGAATACGTAGTCCATGTACTTCTAATGCCGTTCTTATGGCGACACTGTCACATGAAATATCGGTCGATTCGGCCAAGGACTGCAGAGCGGATACCTGTACCACTTTCTTCTTTTACCAGCGTCTGGGTCATTTAGCTTAAGACGCGGCTGAGCGAACGGCAAGAGATCCAGCGTCTAGAATCAAAATCACGGACCGTTAAAGATGAAGGAAAGGAATTCAAGAATGCTCAGTCGCACATGTCGAATTACGTTTTGCTATGAGCTTGAGGATGGGCTTACGGTCGAGATTGCAAACCGGAAAGTAAGTTATATTTTTGAGTTATCTCAATCTTACCGTTAGCTTTATCAGACCGTTAATTCTTTCCTATCGTTCGCTGCGCCCCCTTTCCCAGATACGTGGACTACCATAAAATGGGGGACGTCACTGTCTGGCGGTACAGTGCTGGTGAACCCCAAACACCAGTTCCCGAAGGTTTTCATTTTTGTTGCAGCCGGGTATCGAACTGTTGACCAGTTGGGTGCACCACCATGCCTAACCCGACTGAGCCACAACACACGATATTTTCCACACTCAACTTCTCCGGATTATTCCCGTCATACGATCCCCTATACACGCATATGCATAAAGCGCAACACTTTCGATGAACATATCAATCTTCAACATGTGTGACGTATGCGCAACGTCCAAGCAAGTACGCAAGTCATTCAAGTCAAGCGAAGAAGACAAAGGTTTCGGGGAGAGTGCACGTTTTGACAACGTCGTGTGCTCCGACGTGCTTGTACCAATCACTCCAGCTTCAAGATCCGGCTTTAAGTACATTGTGAGCTTCATCATTATAAAGAGCCGGTACGTGACGGTTTATCCGTTGCGAAAGAAGAGTGAAGTCATGAGCGCGTTCACAAGATTTTACCGGGAGATCAAGATAGTGTCTGGGACTAAGATCAAGGGCATTTGAAGTGACAACGGTGGTGAGTACCGAAAGTACCGAAACGTCGCAATGGACAGTTCCTGCAAAGAGAAGTTCATCAAGCAAGAGTACACAGTTCCATATAATCCTGAGCAGAACGGCATGGCAGAGCGCATGAATCGAACTCTGTTAGAGATGACGCGCTGCATGCTTAAGGACAGCGGTCTCGACAAGTCTTACTGGTGCGAAGCTTTAATGACAGCAGCAGACATTTGGAACGTGGTTCCAAACTCGTCGAACAAGAAGTCAAGTCCGTACGAGATGTTGTTCAAGCGAAAGCCGCGCATCGATCACATGCGCGTGTTTGGTTCGCAATGCTACGCGCATGTTACAAAGGAGAAACAAAAGAAGCTGGACGATTCAGGCGTAAAGTGTTATTTTCTTGGCTATGCAAAGGATCACAAGGCGTATCGATTACTTGACGCGGATGACGGCTGTATCATAATTTCAAGAAGCGTGACATTTGCCGAGCATTCCATTTCGAAGGCAATGAAAAGGGAAGACGAGCAAATTATCGACATCATTGATGATGATGAAAATTTGGAGACGTTGACACTTAACGACAATGGTTTGGAGGTTCCAGCAAATGACGAACGGCTTCGGACTCCGCCACTTCGAGCTTGCCGTGACCCGATTCGTGGTAGCCAAAACGAGTCCAGTGTTCAAGGTCAGGTTCCCGAGCATCAAGCACGGCCGGAAGAGACGGCGAAGAAGAGTGGATGATGCGACCAATTCGAAAGAAGCGCAGTGTGGTGCGCTACGAACAAGAGTTCCCAGCTTACGTCGCGGTCACTTTAACTTGGACGATTTTAAAGGAGAAGACTCGTTTTATTGCTTTGTTGCAGATTGTGATGGAGGACAAGCTTCAAGCTACGATGAAGTATTAAAGAGTAAGAACAAGAAACAGTGGCTGGAAGCAATGAAGAGCGAGATGCAGTCAATCAACGAACACAAAACGGGGACGCTAGTGGACATGCCACCAAGCAAGAAGGCTGTTGGCTGCAGGTGGGTATTTCAGATCAAGGACGATCCAAGTGGAAATATTGTCAAGTTCAAGGCAAGATTAGTTGCGAAAGGATTTACGCAGCGGCCTGGGATTGACTTCGTCGAGACTTTTGCGCCAGTGGCACGCAAAGAGTCAATCAATACAGTGTTAGCAATTGCAGCAATTAAAGACTTGGAGGCAGAAAACGTCGACGTTGATACCGCATTCTTGTATGGAGAAGTTGATAAGGAGATCTACATGGACCAACCCGACGGTTTTAGAGATCAACAAACTCCGATGAAGAAGTGTTTGCTGCAGAAAGCGCTGTATGGAACCAAGCAAGCGGCGCGGCAGTGGAACAGCAAACTAAATCAGCATCTGGAAACCAAGGATTCAAAAGCACTTCAGCAGATCCGTGTGTGTTTATTCGAGTGTCAAGCGGCGAATACAGCATCATTGTAATCTACGTGGACGACCTAATGCTGTTCGGCAAGACTAAGGAGCACATTACGAACATTAAGTGTGCGCTTAAGCAGGAGTTCAGCATCAAAGAGGTTGGGAATCTCAAATACTGCTTAGGAATCGAGATTCACCGCAAGCGCGATGAACATTTGATCAAGATGAACCAGAAGGCATACATCAGGCGACTCTCTGAAAAGTATTGAATCGAGAATTGCAAGGACGTGCACACACCAGCGGACAACAACTCGAAACTGGTGACGATGCCTGAAGAGGAAGCGTTCGTACCGAGATTTCCGAATCGTGAGCTGGTGGGTGCATTAATGTACATAGCGACGTGTATACGACCAGACATCGCGCATGCGGTTGACGAAGTTGCCAAATTCTGTGAGCGCTACGGGAAGTCACACTGGGTGGCGGCCAAGCGAATTCTTAAATACTTGAAGACAACTAAAGATATCAGCATTGTGTTTATCGGCGTTAACAAAGGAGAGCTTATTGGATTTGCAGACGCAAACTGGGCAGGCGACTTATACACGCGGCGTTCAACGACAGGATACGTGTTCTTCCTGAACGGCGGCACGATCTCATGGAATTCCAAGCGAAAACCAACCGTTGCGACATCAAGCACGGAAGCAGAGTACATGAGTCTATACAGCGCAACTCAAGAGGCAGTCTGGCTTCAAAATTTGATAAAGGACTTGGAGTACAAGACTGATACGGCGACGACGATCTTTCAAGACAATCAAGGATGTATTGCGCTTTCCAAGAATCCTGTCTACCATTCGCGCACGAAGCACATCGACATCAAGTTTCATTTCTTGCGTGAGAAGGTGGCGACTGAGGTAATTGCAGTGGAGTACAAGCCAACTGAAGAAATGATCGCGGACGGGTTAGCCAAGGCTCTTCCAAGAGTCAAGCACACCAAGTTTATCATGGGACTCGGCATGGCAGCATAAGGGCA
The DNA here is from genome assembly GCF_004359215.1 of Bremia lactucae. Taxonomy (NCBI): domain Eukaryota; phylum Oomycota; class Peronosporomycetes; order Peronosporales; family Peronosporaceae; genus Bremia; species Bremia lactucae. The sequence continues at coordinate 1,440,217 of NC_090620.1, forward strand.
TCACTTCGAGTGCACATCAAGGGAGAGTGTTGAAGGTTGATGTGTTCATCGAAAGTGTTGCGCTTTATGCATATGCGTGTATAGGGGATCATATGACAAGAATTATACGGAGAATTTGAGTGGTGGAAATATTAGGGCTGTGGCTCAGTCGGGTAAGGCATGGTGGTGCACCCCACTGGTCACCAGTTCGATACCCGGCTGCAACAAAAAGTAAAACCTTCGGGAACTGGTGTTTGGGGTTCACCAGCACTGTACCGCCCGACAGTGACGTCCTTCATTTTATGGTAGTCCACATATCTGGGAAAGGGGGCGCAGCGAACGATAGGAAAGAATTAATGGTCTGATAAAGCTAACGGTAAGATTGAGATAACTCAAAAATATAACTTACTTTCCGGTTTGCAATCTCGACCGTAAGCCCATCTTCAAGCTCATAGCGTTGACGTAAAACAACAACACACGACGTCGGTCTTCATTTCCGCGCCTTTGATCCTTCCATCCTTGATCATATCATTAATCGTCCCGTACGATGCGTGACCCAGTCTCTGTGCCATAGCTCGCTCTCGTACGCAGCTACGTGACACTCCGCACCAGCCTCAACGTTGAGGTACATCAGGAAGCCCTGCTTCCTTCCAGTGGCAACTGGTGTCCCGCCCCGCTTCACGACGCACTCGTTGCGCGTGATCTCTACTGTCATTCCTCGCGCCGATGCAGCCGTAAGCGAGAATAAATTCTTTGACAGATCTTCGACATGGAGAGTGTTTTCGAGGCGAGCGTCGATCCAAGCATGTCCGGTCCAAACGCGCAGTTTCACCGTTCCGTGACCGATGACCTTGATCTTCACATTACTCTTCGCGCTTGATATACTGCGCGCCTGGCACACTTCCTCATACTCCACAAAAGCTTCCCGGTCCTTGCACATGTGTGCAGATGCGCTACTGTCCATAACTCAGCAGTCGCTGACGGACCCTTAGCTTGCATTAAATGCGACGTTGGAGTGGTCGTGTTCTCCTTCTCGTGTTTCTCTTGGTCCACGACTTGAACGGCAATCCCTTGCATAGTGGCCGACCTTGCCACAGTTAAAACACACTCCTGAAGGTTTCTTAGCACGCCGTACTTGCTGCTTCTTGGGGTGCTCCTTGCTGTGTCTCTTACTTGTGTAAAGGGCCGTTGCTTCTTTCACCCGTGCCGTGTCCTTGTGCCGCACTTCCTCAGCAATCAACTTGCTCACGAGGTCGCTGAAATTGAAACGTGATACCGACATGCGAAACGCCTGCACTAAGCTCTCGTAGCTTGCAGGCAGACTCCTCAGCATCACTGCACATACGTCCTCCTTACTTGGCCCGCCGGTGGCGCTTTTCATCTTCATGACTAGGTCTTCAAGCTCTGTCACCTGACCACTGATGCTTGAAGCTTTATACTTAAGCGATGCAAACTTCTCCTTAAGCCAAAGTCGATTCGCCATGTCTTGTGTGCGATGAAACTTCGCCAGCCTTCCGCACGCTTCTCTCGCCGTCGTCGCGTCGATAATGTGCATCAGCTGCGCGTCACTCAGATTCACCGCGATCGCGGCGTGCACTTGCTGCTCTTTTACTGCATTTGGAGCGTCTACACCGGAGACAGCTCCCCACAACCACTTGGACATGAGGGACATCTTCATCATGCAGCTCCATAGCACGTAGTTTGGGCCGTCGAAAGGTTCAATCTTGAAGCCGGAGTCGTTGCTTGGGCTCATAACCTGTTGAATTACGTTACGCTATGAGCTTGAAGATGGGCTTACGGTCGAGATTGCAAACCGGAAAGTAAGTTATATTACTGAGTTTATTTCAGTCTTACCGTTAACTTTATCCTACCGTTAATTCTTTCCTATCGTTCGCTGCGCCCCCTTCCCACATATGTGGACTACAATAAAATGGGGGACGTCACTGTCTGGCGGTACAATAATCCAAACACCAGTTCCCGAAGGTTTTAATTTTTGTTGCAGCCGGGTATCGAACTGGTGACCAGTGGGGTGCACCACCATGCCTTACTTGACTGAGCCAACAGCCCACAATATTTCCCCTTCAAATTCTCCATATAATTCTTGTCATACGATCCCCTATAAACGCATATGCATAAAGCGCAACTTTTTCGATGAACACATCAATCTTTAACAGCACAAGGTTACGGATGGTTACTCGCCGATCGAGTGTATTGAGGGCGTCATGTGCTCGTACATTAAGTGTCCGATGACTAACTCGGAAGGGTACTTGATTCATTCGTGAATCAGAAGTCAAATTACTGTCACGAATTTTTAGCGAATAAGCTCGAGCTTTTTGGTTTTTTTTCGAGCGCCAGTTCGGCTGTCGCGTACATGTGCTTAGGTCGGACGGCGCAGGCGAGTATGGTACGTTAATCTATTTTGGAAGTCTATAGCTGTACAAAGACAATAAAAGCAACAATCAAATATAAAAGCTGTGTGAATGCACCGGCTGGTGTTTAACATGGAGTCACTCAAAGACATTTGCAAGTCGACGCCCTTTGTCGTTCTGGGGTGATGCGGTTGAAAATGCTTTATACATTCTCAATTGCTAATTGACAAGCGCAAATAAAAAAGCGAGCATAGCCAATGGAGGTATGCGTGCAACAAAATTGACTTTTGGATATGTGTGCTCAGTGTCCCGCGACCCGCGATCGCAAAGAGGTCTGTCAAGTCGGCGTTATCATCGGAGCAGGGACGAATCCAAGGCTACACGTCATTTCTGCAAAAGAAGAACAAGGCTTTGGTTGCGCTTCCCGTGAAAGACATCGAAACCCTTAGTGATACGCAAAACAGTCAGCTGCAGAGAGCTTTTGCGCTTGATGGCCATTCAGATGTTACGACTTCGACAGTTTAGGTGCAGCAGTTTTAGGTTCGGTTTCAAAAAGTCGAAGCGGAAAGAAGAAGTCAAAGTCATGGGCATATGCTGCTCATAGGAATCGAGGTGGAACGCAACGGATGCAGTCTTTCCGTGCTCAGAAGGAGCAATAACGTGAGGATACCGTCGTAGCATACGTGTACGAGCGCGATCGTAAGAATTATAGCGATGCGATACACAGCAGCAAGAGTGGGAAATAGCCATATGTGAGAAGATAGAAGCGCTGGGAGAGAAAAAGGGCATGGCGTTTGGTCAAGCCAGGTACCAGCAGTGATGCATTGCACATTAAACAGGTTACATGTATCTCTAGAGGCACCACAAAGCATAAACATTGACGAAGAGGTTTTGAAGAATCCAGGCGTGTCAAGAGCAAGAAGGAGCTATTGTTGGAATTGAGCAATAGTTTGTATGGCATCAAGCAAGCCGGTCGATTAAAAGTAAACTTCTGCACGCCAAGTTGTGCGATGCGGTAACCATACAGTGCGTGGCTGACATGTGCCTCTTCAGGAAGTGTAATGACAAGGACGCGTTTGTGGTATGGATGACCTTCTTGCCACTGGTTCCGGTGCAACTACAGTTGACCGATTATTTGCAAGTGCTTCAAACAGAGTGAGCAAGTTTCTAGGAATGCGATTGGTAATTAACGACGATGATAGCTATGTACTGAACAGCAGGAATCATTTATTGATTTACTACTTGAGCGCGGGCTCTCAGATTGTGCTGACTTCTACGAAGTGCACCCAAGTGACAACACGTTGCTCGAGGTCAAGGGCAAGAATGGATTACCAACAGTGGAGAATTTTATGTCGCAGTTGGGTCGCTCTTTTGGGGTACGCGATGCATACGACCCGACATTGTGTTTGCAGTTCATAAGGCGACGTGACAGACCTATCAGCCGCTGCTTCACGATTTCTGCAAAGCGGGTGACGCGCAACCAAAAAGGCACGACGTCGATTAAGCTGAACATGAGACCAAGCGACACCAGATATCTCTCGATTAATTTTTAAAAGTTACAGCGACGACGATTTTGCCGCGGACAAATGTACTGTACAAACCAGGATCATGTCGCCAAAAAAATAATGTCTCTTACCTTGCTACCGTATGACAAACCAACACCTGGACAGCAAAATCATGTTCCACGCTACGTATTCGATTGTCAACAAAATGATAAAGGGCTACAAAGTCCGGAGCTCGGCAGACTCGTTCATAGCATTTAAGCCGCTTTAAGGCCGCAGCAATACCCGTTTGAATAAGTGACGTAAAGGCTAACTCACCTATGCAACACGCCGTTAAGTACCTTCTTAGTTTTAGACTTAAACTATAAGGCTTTGACTTATTACCAATCGACGTCAAATCAGCCAATGAGAAAGTGACACCACTTTTTGCGACAGCGAGATAATTTTTACAATTAAGACCACAAGAAACACAGTGGAATCACAGTCATCGACTTAAATACCTTGACTGCTATTCATATTCGTTTAACTAACCAAAGAGGAGCTCCTAGAAAGACTGGATCCTAAATTTACGTTTTAGACATACTTCAGATGTAACGGGGCACTGCCGACTTGTACTGCTTCAGTACAAGTCCACTTCGCACTGCCTCAGTGCGACACTTCACGTACACTAGTACGTGCAGAGGAAGAATCTCGTTAAAACACTTGCTTTAAAGAGGGTTAATTACAAATTGTATTTAATATAATTAAGTTCTTCTGTTTCTATCATTAATACTAATTTGATTATAAACGAATACAAAACATGTAATAGAGTCTTTTCTGTCTCTCTCTTTGCGCGCGTCCAGTGCTGACTGGACCGACAATCAATCTGACTATCATTGAATAGAGTGGACACTAATAGACCACTTAATTAAAAACGATGAGGAAAGGTCAGAATTTTCATTTTTGATTCTACCGCATGGTTACCAAGTTTATGCGGTATGCGAACAGTGCGGCGCCTTCGGCTGAGTTTCATGCAGCCGCGGGCGACGCATTATCGTCTCTTGCGGCAGACGAAACGTCTGCCGTAGTATCATCTTCTCCCGCAACACTAGATGTTGCGGGTGCACGTGGTTAGTCACCACGTGAATGCGACCCTTCTTTGGAGGTCGACTATGAATGCGAGTCGGACAAAACGGCCGACTCGAGGAGAGCAGAACAGTCGCCTGATCGTCGTCAGGCGGCTGACTATGATCCTTCGAATGAGGGAGCTCAATCGGATGGATGTGCTAATAGCATTCGCTATAGCACGTTTAGGTCCGGCGATGAGGATGATTCCTCATCGCCAGCACCGTCTCCCGTGCCGTCACCCGCACTTATTTCTGTGCGTGCTGGTGACGATGTAGCTTTGTCGCAATAAATAAGGAATATTTGTTGTGAGGAGTAGTCTCTATAGACAAGCTTTTGATTAGCTGTTCGGGCAAAAGCCACGGCTTCTTCTAAGGAGCAAGACGAGACATTTTAGTGTCTACGCTCCCCTAAGTGGTACCCACCGAAGCAAGGGTACCACAAGAGCTTTTATTACGATGGCTTACGGCATGGCCTTGATCCTAGCTCGAAGAACTTTCGCGCTGAGGAAGATCTTTATCTCGATACTTTTAATAAGCATCGATGGTTTAGCGGCAACAACAAGCGAGATAAAGTCTCGTTGATGCAAGTCTGTAGCGCGTTCATTCGCAATGTCAGAGACAGTGAACGCGAAGACTGGCTTTAAAGACTAGACGCGATTCGCATTAAGTTTGAGAGACAAACTCCAAGTATGCGAGGTTTAAATTGCATCGATTGTCTCGTGAGGCAGGACTTCCATGCCTCATGTGGAATGATCCCTGTCCCTGCTGTTTCGCCGACACTAAATTTGCGAAAGGGGAAGTATTCTCGCTTTCTTGCCCTTGAGAAGAGGCCGCATCTCTACCGAGATGCGCGATGCGATTGGCGTTTTGCAATCGAATTACAATCGCCAGGGGCGCGTATTTTCTGATGAATCTCGTCATACTGACGGACGAGGCCCTCAACGTCACAACCAGCTGGGGACGAGGCTCTGAGCTGTCATGCGAAGGTAGATAACCGCGCCAGCGAACCAGATGACTCGTTCGCTGCCCCTTTACATCACGGTGGCTTAGAACACGTTCCACATGAAACGTTGACCACCGTGGAAATCCACCAATGGTTGTGGTGGAGGAGAGAAAAATAGATCCAACCATTGTGTCAGATCTAGAGTCGAAGATCGACAAACTCGATCGCTTTCTCCATGATTTGGAGAAGAAACTTGATCACGAGCGCGGTAAGCGTCGCTCGTTAGAGCAGACGGTGCAGGCTCACCACATCGAACGGTTGGAAGACCGTTCAAAGAGGGCTTACTCCATGTTGTAGAACGAATGGAAATACCACGCTCTTCGTGATGATCTGTCTTCCGCTTATCGCGGTTTCGAGGATCTTCGGACCCGACATGAGAATCTCCAGATTCCACATGAGAATCTGGTTGTGACCACAAGAATCTTTTAGGGATTTTGAAAAGGGTGGTCAGATCCGTCCTCGGAAGAAACTGCGTACTGATGGTACGGGCGGAGCCGACCAACTTTAAACGTAGAATGCGTTAGCATCCTAGGTGGCAATTCTATTGTGTATGCATTGCCTCGGTGATGCAGTAAACAGAATGGCCCAATAAACTTGGGTAGTAATTTACTGCTACCCACATTAGTGACTACACACTTAGGTAAATTTACCGTAGAGAGTTGTACTAGGTTATTAATTCTAAAAGAAAGAACATTTGCTCTTCCATGTTTGTCTGCGTTCTGTTTCTGACATTTGACTGCGCTGGCATGGAATCCTGTACGAAAGGAACTAATGATTCTCGAGCCAGCAGAAATTCTTCTGCTGACTCATTTGTTTTGTCTTTTTTCAGTGCGCTTTATGCACACTGCCATGAGATCTTTCTAATCTTCGATGTCGATTGCTTCGACATCGACGTCATTCGCGTCGTTGGTAACTTTGACGCGTGATGAGCATGAGCCAGAAATGGTTTTGCTCGTGCGAGTCCACCCCCCCCTTAAACTAGAGAGACCCTCTTATAAATTGGGTATGCGTGGATGGCGTAAGCCATTCACGAAGAACGGTGAATGCGTCTACAACGCATCCACCGAATTGTTGATGGCAAATTCGACCATCGGTAAAACTCGCTCCAATTCGGATACGATTGGACGTAACCTCGTTATATCTCTTCGAGGACGCGATTTAAGCGTTCCGTCGAACCATCTGTTTCTGAATGATTAAAAGGTGACATAGTCAGCCGTGTTCCGAGAGATCGGAACAAGGATTGCCAAAACTCCTCCGTAAACCTTAGATCACTATCCGAGACCAGTTCATGGGATAAAATGTGGAGTTTAAATACCGTGTCGACAAAGACAAGAGCATAGCCCGGAGCCGTGATGGACTCTGGTAGTGCAACAGAATGTACCATCTTGCTGAATCTGTCTACAAAAACAAGGATTCCATTGTTTTTGTGATCGTCTTCGGGAAATCTGAAGACGAAGTATATAGATATGGACTGCCAACATTCTGCCGGAAGTGGTAGAGGTTGGAGAGGTGCACGGGATAAAGAGCTAGGCTTCACACGTTGACATACCTCGCAAGCACGAATGTACTTGCGCACAAACTGAAACTGGCGAGGCCAGTAAAAGTCGCGACTTGCTGTGAGATAAGTTTCCTCACGTCCACGATGCCCACTTGTTGGTGCATCGTGACACTCATACATGATGCGCAAATTATTGTGAGTTGGGTCGTCGACACGTGGAGTGTCGCGGCAACGGCTGTGTAATACAACAAGCCGTTGCGTGTTGTGTATCGATCGGATGACGATCGATATAAAGCGGTATATCTTTAAAATATTTATTAAATGGATTCATCAGATGATCCATTTAACGCAGAAGGTCTTCACCTTCTGTGTATGCTTTCTTTATGTCAACAAGGTTGATGACGAAACACTTGAAATGAATGTTGCAACAGTGGGATAATTTTAACTGTTGGAATGCGCAGCCGGCTCAAAATTGGGTCGGCGTGATAACGCATCAGCGACGACATTAAGTCGTCCTGGTTTGAATTCGACGGAGAAATTATACTCCGGAAGAAGGATGGTCACCTCGCCATTCTTTGCGAGAGGTGTGGGCTATTTACGGTCGTGTGTAATGACGCATGGTCCATTTATACGATGAACGGTCCATCTCCGAGGAGATCGACCATAAAATTAGCCAGTGCATATTTCATGGCATGGGGTTCCTTGTCATGCACTAGGTAATTGCGTTCAGCTGGTTGCACCTGACGAGATTAGTAACAGACGACGCGCTCCGCGCCATCTGTATCGTATTGCATCAACGCACAGCCGATTGCGAAATCGCTGGAGTCACAGACCACATGGAATGGTCTGTCTTGATCTGCAATCGCAAAAATGGGCGATTGCATCAAGCTTTGCTTGATACCTTCAAATGAACGCTGACAATCAGCGTCCATAGCCGGTCTCGTCTTTTATACCAAGCTGTCGCCGAGGCACTGTTGTAGGATTGCTCTTCAACTAAGGCAATTTGGATTGCCTCTTCCATCGTCGACGGCACCTTTCTAAAAAGACCTGTCGCGATGGGCCATGCTGTAGTCCGTTCAAGCAAATTGAGTGCAAAGAGAACTCACTGAACGAGTCGCTCCAGATCATGACCATCATACCTCTTCCAGCTATACCCCGTTCTACGAAAACGGTCTCACACACCCATGCGTTCCATTTACGGTACCACTACGTGGTTTAGGGCTTGGTGGTGGAGAATTATCCGATAGGCTTGCTTTTCAAGAGACGAGAGAGATGAACTGTCATCTCGGCATAATTGCGGGAGTACTTGTGCAAGTACGCCGCTAATCCAAGGAACTTTCTGAGTTCCTTGACATCGACTGGAACGGGCCAGTCGGTAATTGCCTTGATCTTTTCGGGATCAGGGCGCACGCCGTGTTTACCGACGATGCACCCAAGAAGTGGTATTTCGCTTGCGGCGAATATACACTTCTTGAGATTTGCGTACAACTTCTGCTTTCGTATAAGTGTAATAACCCGACGAAGGTGAGACTTATGAACTTTCACGTCCGTCTTTTCGTCCATAGCCGGGCTATGGACGTATACGTCGTCAAAATAACTCGGTGCGAATTGTTGCACCGGTTTCAACAGATTCGTTACGCATCTGTTGAATGTTGCAGGGGCGTTACTAGACCCCTGCAGTAGTACTAGCCCTGTCTACGGGATGCCTTTTCACGCATAAGGATCTGATAAAATCCATTTATCCGATCCATAGACAAAAAGATGGTACTATTAGACATACCATCTATGATTACGTCTTTTTTAGGTATCGGCGTTTGAGTCGGTACCGTTGCAGCATTCAGTTTATTGAATGCGTACACTATCCGCCACCCTCCTGTGGCCTTTTGCACAGAAGCTATGTGTGGAGTTGACTCCCTTGCATGGCCCGCTTTTAATCAATCGATAAAGGATTTATCGATCGCAAGTACTTGTTCACGAGGCAGTGGCCACTGCTTCATGATACAGTACTTCGAGCCCGGTTTGAGCTCGATCTCATGTCGAGTGCCTTTATCCTTAGGCAACTCGCATGGAACTGCTTCAGGGAATACATCCCTGAATTCTATTAAATCCTCGTATAGAGGATTTCCCTTGAGTGACTCCCAAGATTGAGTACTGTATCTTTCAATCCGAGTCTTCACATCGAGGACACTTTCGTCCATCGATGAGCTGCTGAGAACCCGTTCGTTCTCTGCAAAAATTACCGCTGACCGAATGTCGGTTACGTAATCGTCCTCTGTGACGAGTACGCAGATCTGCTTGATTTTCCCACAATGCAGATCTCTCAAGAACCGCTTAGGTTCTAGGGTTGGTAATTGAGTTATCTCCGAAGTTAACTTCGGAGGCGCATACAGATCAAGAGTAGAAGCGCCTACTCTCGATCC
>NC_090620.1:1452276-1454091 GCF_004359215.1 Bremia lactucae
GATGACGAACTAGCTTGAGCCTGTCTCAAGCTAAAGTCCTCCTGTTCCGCAACGGATATTGCTTCTTCAAGCGTATCCAGTTCCAAGCGGAACAGGTGGGTCTTTACGGGACCATCCATAAGACCTTGCATGAACACCGTAATCAACGTGTGTTCCTGAACTGGGTTGTTTGTGATACAACTCGCTAAAAGTCGCATGTGCTGGGCATAAGCGTGAACATCACGGTTGCCTTGTTTGAGTTCAGTTCAGGGGCTCTAGGCGATTCAAACGTCCGTTTGAGCCGGGCTTTAAAAGCCTCTAGCGACCCAAAGACATATATTTCGCGCAACTTAAGGCCTAGTGCCCAAGTTTTGGCACGACCTGCCAAATTTGACTGAGCAAATGCAAGTCGCATTTGCTCGTCGACAATGTTACGAGCCCTTATGGCATCGTTCAACTCGACAAACCATCTTAAGTGGGAGTCTTCTTCAACCCTTCTTTACTTAGAAATGTCAATCTTTAAGGATTCGGGTCGACGTGTGTGCGTCATCCCAGGTACAGTTGTCTGTACCTGTTGTAACCTCAACAGCTCTGCCTGTTGAGAGCCTTGCTGATTAAGCAAGGCTACCTTCTCCTTCGTCTCGTCTAGTTCATGTTGTATGAACTTAGCGATGCCTGAATAGAGGGCATCTCTGTTTAAAACGGACAGCATGGCCAAGATGGCATCATTCCGTATGGTCGAACTCATTCGTTCGACCGCACTCCTTTTAGAAAGGGGTAGCTTTAATGCAAAACGTGATGCGTATTCCCATTATCAACTAACATGTTCCTGTTAGATGATAGAACTGTGGTCCTTGGAAGGACAACAAAGTGCTTTTAGTGTAACGGGGCACTGCCGACTTGTACTGCTTCAGTACAAGTCCACTTCGCATTGCTTCAGTGCGAGTGGTGCCATACGTCACTTCACGTACACTGGCTCGTGCAGAGGAAGACTCTCTTTAAAACCCTGGCTTTAAAGAGGGTTAAAAGAAAACTGTATTTATTATAATCAAGTTCTTCTGTTCAATCTATTAAATACTAACTTAATTATATACTAATAGAAAACATGTAATAAAATACTATTCGTTTCTCTCTTTGCGCGCGTCCAGTGCTGACTGACCGCGGAGCAAGTAGATATAATGGCCTATATCTACCAATAGATAAGCTTTCCGAATATTACTATGTAAAGTTATATTCAAATATTATCTACCTTTTAGATAATATATTTAATTAACAACCTTTGAGTTTTTATTTCATGTAACGACACCCCCCGTTACACCAGATTTTTTACGATGACCTGCGTCTTATGTTTGTATTATGACTCAATTGTCATGCCATGCGATTTAATTGCATCACTATATATGTTTTAAGAGAAATTACACAGAATGGGACGCTTTTTTATCGAAAATTCGCAGAATAGGACACTTTTAATCTATTCACAGGATATGACACCATTTAGTCTTTTTGATCTGAGCATTGCGAGCGACTCAAGGAAGTCCCCTAAAGTTCTTCCTCGCAATCTCGGTAGATTATTCCCGAGACATCTTCCCTCGAGATCACTCTTCCCACCGCTCCAAACCTCCTTCTTCAACAGGAACCTCAACCAAAATGTCATGCCACCTGTAACGGGGTGTATCGTTACATGAAATTAACACTTAAAGGTTGTTAATTAATATACTATCTAAAAGGTAGATAATATTTGGAGGATATTACTTTATATAGTAATATCCTGAATTCTTATCCATAAATAGGTATAGGCCATTATATCTATTTATTCCGCAGACTAATCAGCTGTAG
>NC_090620.1:1464741-1492773 GCF_004359215.1 Bremia lactucae
GAGTACAGCGAAAGTACTGCCTTACTTTGATGAAACAAATAAAAAAATACATCGATAATTGCAACGTGTGGGCTTGTCTCTTTGTCAGTGACCCCAGATGACCTCGTAAATCGTTCGAAATAGCGACTTGCGCACTGTCGTGCGCGGTCAGCTAATCCATCCTGTTAAGTATGTCTAAAATTGTACGCTCTATAATGATTGCAGCGCATAAATGATACACTTTACAACGTGACTAAACGCTTTAAAGTTGCTTTGTTAGCAGGATCAGGCTGCAAACATCGATCATGGCCGTCATTCACAGCAGGAAGGCAACCTCTTCAACCATCAAGCAAAAAGTCATTTTTGAGAAGTATATGAGAGAGTGAGATCAAATCTTAAGTTTTTCTTTTAATTTCCACCACGTATTTCAATTGCGCGGAAATCCGACTATCCTTTCGTCGTTACGTCAGACACATCTGTCGAGCTATTACCTATTACTTTATATGCATATCCATGTCAATCCTGCTCGCAATGCGTCTGGTGGTCGGATTGTAAGGGGGCGAGTAATTCATACATAGACTAGTGCAAGTGCTCAACGCGAGCCTCACTCTCGCGGCCACAATTAGCACTGCTTCGTTTCCAGCAACCACATGGCCGAGGAGCCAGCACTTGAGTGCGCTACGTTCAAGCTAACAAAAGCGCCGACTGCCGTGACAGACACCAGTAGTACCACGAGTGGCAGTGACGATGAGAAGAGTGACAAGCACTTGGCCGACAAGGAGCGCCGCTTGCTGCGTGTCGACTCGCTGGGCGTTGACCGTAGCTCCCGCTCGCACTTTAAGGAAGGGATTCGACTCGCCGAAGTGGGCAAATGGGCCACGTTAATTGACCGTCTGGCGTCCGAGCCACAGCTTGCGCGTCACAAAGATCACCATGGCATGCTTCCGCTGCATTGGGCCTGCACGGAGGACGATACGCCACCAAAAGCTGTGCGCGCGCTTCTTGCAGCCTTCCCCGAAGGTGTGATCACTAAAAACAATGCACAGTATCTACCGATACACATTGCCGTCAAAGCGCGTGCGCCATTAGAAACGCTTAAGCTACTCGTGGACTCTCGCCCAAGCTCGCTCATGGAAGATACGCCCGCGGGCAAGACAGTAACTCAGCTTGCCACGGAGATGAAGCTCTCTCAGGGAGCCTTAGAAATGCTTCGACGAGCCGAACAGGACTATCTGGACCTGAACGAAGATGATGACGAGGCTTTTGATTATGAGAACGTCAAGCGCGAAATCGAGATGCAGAGTCAGCTCTTGCGTGAAAGTATGTTGCATCCACCGTCAATGAGCGGCCCAAATGCCTCGTTGCCGTCGTCGAACCCGCTTGGTGCTGCATTTGACTTCAATGCATCGCAACATCCGTTTGAAAATAGCCAGAGCATGGTTACGACACTTAGCTTTGTAGATGGCACGCTTGTGCAGTCGCAGTGCAACTTGTCCAAGTCAATGTCGATCCCTCGCAAGGCAGAGGATCCGAAGCATCAGATAGTGATGGACTCATTGTCTCTGCCACCGACGTCGTTGGCACCTCACATATGTGATGCACCTGGAACGAGTATCTCGCGTTCAAAAAGCTCTCATGACACTACTTCGGCTCAACAACCAGTAGCAGTTGATGACTCAACGTTCGGGCGGCCAATCTATGAGCCCGACCACAACGCTGGGGTGTGTGGAGTATGCTACAAGAAATTTTCAATGTTTCGCAAGAAGTACCAGTGCAAGGGATGCTTCACGTATTTATGCAAGAAGCATGTGGCTGGAAAGATTATGCTACCGAGCTACCCAAAGAAGCGCTCAGTGTGTGGTGATTGCTATCGAATCTACCGCAATGGACCAATGTCTGCAAGTACCACGTCTGGTGCAATTAATTTCGGTCTTAGAGCCAATAGCACTTCCGGTCATCACTTTTTTGGAGGGGGTGCATCAAAAGATAAGAAGGGCTCAAATTCGCACCCTTCCGCATCGCTACAGACGTCGTCCATATCTCCACCCTCAACCATGATTGAAAGTATGGACACGATCAGCGCCAATGCTAGCATGCTATTCAACAATCGCTCGAGCAATTCTTGCGGTTCTCGTGTGAATAGTGCCCGCACACTTCGTGCTGAGTCAACGCATTCGACAAAGGGTCGTCCATCAAACGTTGCTGGCCCACAGACAAATCTTCGTTACAGCACCAACACTTGTGGTGCGCGGCCTAACAGGGTGCTAAGTGGGTGCTGCACGCAAGGTATTGATACTGTAATCAGCGACAGTCTGACAGACAATGGTCGGCGTGCCGCTGACATAGGTGCTCTACAGAATCGTGTTGCGCTACTGGAAGAAAACAACAAGGTTCTTATGACCCGTGTGGCTGACCAAGAGAAGCAGTATAGTGAGGCAATGTTGCTTCTTACCACGACGATGACACGTGTGGCTGAAATAGAAATTCGTCTGCCGATGGAACAAAGCAAGTCATCTCGAGGTACGGGCGGTTCCACCACTGCATCAGAGAGGGCATCCGAGGTGGACAACAGTGGAAAGTTCTCCTTTGCGATGACATTTATGGAGAAGTATTAAGGGTGAGAGGTAAACCATACGAGTGGAGTATAGGTATCGACGTCTCAATATGCCTTAAGGACTTCAACGAAAAGGCACTTGGAAGTTTATTTTATGTAATCAAACAATAATGTAATAATTCATTAATATTCTGTCGAAGACGACCATATTCCTAATTTCGAAATCTCGTAGAAATAATTATCCGATCTCGAGTGACCCGTTTACTTCGACAATCAGATAATCGACTTATAAGGAACCTAGTCAGACTCCTAGTCTCTGATGTGAATGCATTGAGAAGAATCCTTGCGTAAGGTAAGAATCAAGGCACCTGCCAATGAATTGTCGATGAAGCGTCAATGGACTTTCTGGAATTTTCGGTACCAAAAGTTTTAAGCGAATCCTCCATGTCACCTATTTGGCATTTTAAAGTCAACCCTTTATATAAAGTCTAACAAAGATTTGCTTGCTTCAGCAGGGCTGGCAGATAGCAATTACTTTGCTAAGCGATGCTATCCGTCTGCTTTAAAATGTTGATTTTTGATTTTTTGTCGAGCGTGGTAATAATACATCTTTACACTGTTGGATTTAACCACCAACGCGATGCTACAAGTTGTGACACCCACGCTATCGGCAGCAGCGTTCTCGATCACGAGCTTAAGAGCAGCCGTCGCCTTCAAAATGTCTACAGCTATACTACATAACCTTTAAGGTCGATAAATCGCCGAGACGTTGACGAAAGATCGAAAAAAAAGGCTAGGGCGGGGGCACTAAGGGCTACGCCCGGCTTGTCCGTTGCGCAACTCGCGCAAAGCTCGAAAGAGGAATAACTTCACCTCGAACACGATGCTTGTTTTGAATATGGCTAAAATCTCGTGTTCTATTGGAGTGTGTTAGCACTTGAAATTTGGCAAGGCCACGACGGCCTCTTTCGCGCAATCGATCCACAATAGCCGACTTGAAGGCAAAAGGAATTAATTGATTTTAAATAAATACGAGTGAATGTAGTTAAGAAACTGGTTGTGGCATACTTCAGTCGCCAGATTTAGATGGTACAATGTCTTTATATGTAATACTTAACCTGCTGCCATCCTTCGCCGGAAACGCCCAGCTTTTTACCAGGCGGGTTATTTTAAATTAGCTAGTGTAAGGTTTTAGATTTAAATAATTAAATAAAGTACAGTGACGTTTTCTGTACTGGATACTCTGGGTGTAACAAGGTGTATCGTTACATAAAAATCACCTTTTAAGGTTGTTTATTAATATATTATCTAAAAGGTAGACAATTTTTGGAGAATATTACTTTACATGGTAATATTCTAAAAGCTTATCCATTGGCAGATATAGACCATTATATCTACTTTCTCCGCGGTCTAGTCAGCGCTGGACGCGCGCAAAGAGAAAGACAGATTAGACTTTATTACATATTTTGTATCAGTATAAGTAAGTTAGTATTAAGTAGATAGAACGAAAGAACTAAAATATATTAATACCGTTTTTAGTTAACCCTCTTTAAAGCAAGTGTTTAAAGAGTCTTCCTCTGCACTTACTAAAGTACATGAAGTGACGTGAGGCACCACTCGCACTGAGGCAGTGCGAAGTGGACTTGTACTGAAGCAGTACAAGTCAGTAGTGCCCCGTTACAGTATTAATGTAATATGTTCGTCATAACGATCTTCTATCAACTGGCTTTACTATATCAGTAACTAACCTTGCACCTCCTACTTGCGCGACGCCTACTCGTGTCTTGTAACGATATAGCGGGATCGATTGAAAATTAAATCGACCAATCAATAGAAGTAATGGCTTATTGCGTCAATATTACCAAATTTGGTAATATTGGAACTATTGCACCCTCCAATCAACGCCCTAAAAAATAAAATTAATTATTCCTCTTATAGAAAATAATATTTATGTAACGAGATGACCCGTTACAACTCTCTGATTCGTTATTTACATTAAGTTTCTTAAGACTAAGTGACTATTTGAGCCTAGAGCTAAATGACTCTGCTAAACTCAACACGACTGAATGATCACGTTACAGCTTCCGATACCACTAAGTTTGGTTTAAACACTGGCGGATTAATTGGGACAATTTCCATTTAATCGGAGGAGATTTTGTCCTCAATTTTTTTTGGTATGATTATACGTAGTCGCATTCTGCAAAATAATGGGGAATAAAAATGATACGTGTAATATATTGCAAAATTAAATCTAAACGCAGGCGATTTAAAATGTAGCCTAATGCAATCAGTAATAGTATCGTTAAGAAGCAAAGAAGTTTTGGCTCTCGATTAAATAAGAGCTGGTTTTGTATAGCTCAGTCGAGGGCTCAATTTGCCAACTTATCACGGTATGTCTCTATGATTTTATAAGTGAAGATGTCTAGCTGACTGTTATTCTATTCTCGACAGGATGAAGGTGGACTTGCCGCCTTCTTCGCGGGTTAATGTCTCAAGTCCAACACACGTGGCACATGTGTTGCCACTCATGCGTTCGTGCAGTATGGGGTGGTGGCTGCCTCGTGTGCTCCTTTTAAGCAGCTTGGTGTATGCGCTCGTGATACTGGCATGGTCATTGCACATCCATTCCTACTCGAGGGCTTCTATAGCAGCTTTTGGTAAGCAAAAGAGCGAAGCCAAGACTGCTTCTGAAATATTAAGGACGAGCTATACTACGGGCATTATAGCACAGCAGAGAGAGCAAGAAGCCAAAGTCAGAGCCACGTCTGGTAATGTTCCGAACGCACTACAAGTGGAAACAGACCTTTCAATGGTGCAAAAGGGTCTACGTATACCCCAAGAAGCAGCTGTGGCAACGATACAGATCGAAGACGTTCACGATACAGCATCCAAGAGTCAATCGCTCATTCGTAATAATCTTTATAAAAAATATGACAAAGATGGTCAAGATGTTCGCTTATATCCACAAAAAGAGATGGAACAAAGAGATCTCAAGTGTATTGGTTGGAGAGCGACGGGTAAATGCAGCCCGTATGGACCACGCAAACCCGAGAAGGATGAAGGGTGTGACACAAGGATATCACCTCGTCTCTCTGGGTTTTGCGAAGTGGAAGATACAAAGACGGGTGAGCGTTTTCGAGTGATGCAACGCTATTGCAACAGCCTGAAGGACGATGCCAAATTCTTCTGCTCGGATGCGGCGAAATTTGTTAATTTTCGATACGAAGCGCGCAAGGCAGTAGACCTCGCCCAAAGTGCGATCTCGATGGATCACAACCGTGAAGAGATTGACTCGAGTGAATTTAGTAATGGACAGCGCGATGGCATCGTCATGGTTGTGTATCCAAAGCTCGTCCCCAGTGCCTACGCGGCAATTAAAACATTGCGCAGCGTGCTTGGATGCAAATTACCCATTGAAATCTGGTACAGCAGTGATGAAATGGATTTAATGTCCGATATTACGAAACCTCTGAATGCACTCGCAAGCGAAAATCCAACGTTGATGCGTTTTCAGGAGATCACGATTGAATCGCACAATAATGTTTTTGGAGCCAAAATTGCTGCTATCTACCACAGCCGTTTTGCACGCCTTTTGTTCTTGGATGCCGACAACATGCCTTCTCGCGATCCGACGTTTTTATTTAATTCACGAGAGTTTTTGGACCACGGAGCTGTCTTTTGGCCGGATCTGTGGCATCCAAATCGAACGATCTTTAATATCCACAGTAAATCGCTGCTATGGGAGCTGTTAGACATGCCCTTTATCGACATGTTCGAACAAGAAAGTGGTCAGCTTTTAATCGACCGCCGTCGTCATACATTAGCTCTCGAGCTCGTCATGTTCTACAGCTTTCACAAGCCCAACTTCTTCACGTCGATGCAACTTGTTCACGGGGACAAGGATCTTTTTCGTCTCGCGTGGTTGACACTCGAGGCACCTTTTCATATGATAAAGACCCCTCCTGCCTTAGCAGGCAAGTTTATTAACAACACCTTCTGTGGCTTGACCATGGCGCAACACGACGCTCAGGGCGCTGTGTTGTTCCTGCATCGCAATTCCCACAAACTGATGGGAGAAGTGCTTCGAGAACACGTCGCCTATAAAATGAGAGCGAAGGCACGGCTGAAAAAAATTGCGGAACTTCGATGGCAATATCAACGGGAGGGCAAGCAAATTCCAGTATTACATGAGCTGCATGAAATGGCCGAGATCTCTGAGACTCCATCCCCGACCGTCGACCTCCCGGAATCGGATGGATATCCGGACGCGATCGTTTGGACGCACTTGCAGTCGTTTAAGAGCACATCGAAGCTGGAAGATTACAACGTGCAGGCTTACTCAGTAGCCTCAAATCCTCAAAGATGCTATGGAGAGCCCGACGCAAGCAAGAGCGCGCACTTTGGTCTGCAGGAGATTGCGACATTGCCTTTTGCGGGGCTCGAAACGTACTTGCGCCGCTATGCTGCAGAGGCTGTAGCGATTCAGATGGCGGTGGCAGAGTGACATCAATGAACTGGTTCAGGAGTCACAGTCTTTATCTACACCATTCGATGCATAGCGACCTCATTTATTCCGTGCAAATGGTTCAATGCAAGAATTGAGCATGCAGCAAGTGAAGTAGGACAACCATCACATCATACCTCGTCTTTTACCAGCTTAAACATTTGAAGACTCCAAGCAGTTTCCACATTCGAGAGCTTGGTTCGATCTTTGTTGGGATGTCAATGTCGCTGTCGCTCTTTGAGACTTAAACTCAAATTGCACAGCTTGCGACGTATGCTTTTGTCAGGAATGGGATTATGGCTAAATGGCATTTAAGCGTTTGCACGAACAAGGCTGCCATGTTCGTCGTTTGCTGTAGTGGGACACACATCGGTTGGAGAACCGTTGTTGTGGTACATTTACTTTATGGGTAAAATACCCTTTTATTTAAATTTAAAATAGTTAGTTACTTAAATCCCATTTATTATGGGTAACAAATGTGGTCGCCGCCGGATATAAATCTGGCAGCCGAAACCTATTTTAAATTAGCTAGTGTAAGGTTCTTAGATTTAAATAATTAAATAAAGTGCAGTTCACTTTTGATTTTAAAACGCAAGTGCCTTCCTAAGGCTTGCGCATTGAAGTGTAAGAGAAAGAAGCCTTTCTAAGGTATATCCTCTTGGGCACTAGTTGCCACTTGGTTCTACGAACCCGTGAACCCCATACAAGGATTCCTTATGCCATAATAGCTTGTACGACTACCTAAGTTGTTAAACCCATTAGTTCAATAGAACTAGTGACTCTCTGAGTCTGAAAGTCTTCCTCTGACTTTAGGAGCGAGGTAGCTCCGCTAAACCTGGTAGCACTCGTAGTCAATCTACTCCTGAGTCTATACAAGACTAATTTCTTACGAAAATGGAAGAGGTTCCAGGATTGGCAGAAGCGCAACGGCCGCTTATGACAAGCTCAAAACATTATTCGGGCTTGAGCGCGTGAAATTTATTATTTTTCAGGGACCAGAGGTCCTGCTCGCAAGGCTTGAAGCCTTCATGCGATAAGATGCCTCCCTGATCGGTCAGGTGCAGGACCACTTAGCGGCATCTATGCCAACCCGGTACATCTCTGTACCTGACTCAAAGCCGAGGGCTCGCCCTCTAACTATAAATGTGAAGACATTTGACGGAAAATAGGAAGAAATTCTTCCTTTTTGGATTAAGCAGATCAAAATGTCCAATGTTATCGCCGTGTTCTTAACAGAACGGCAAAAGGTGGCTATGGTCATTTCCAAACTTGGAGGTAGAGCTATGGAGTGGGCACTATCGTGCAGCACGTCCATAAACGACGCTTTTCCCTCATGGAATTCGCTGATACAGCAAATGGCTAGCATGTTTGCACCGCCTGATCAGGCTTTTCGCATGCGAGCACGGTTCCTAGCGACTCGATAGGGTAAACGAACCCAAATGGACTTTGTCCAGGAGTTGAGAACTCTCATTGCGTCTATGCATCACGATCCGGTGCAAGAAGCAATTGTGGTAACAATCTTTATGGGGAACTCAATGAGGGCGTTGCCCGGAAGGAATTGTTCTGATCTCATCCTGCTACTTTCGAAGAGGCAGTTGCCATAGCGCTACGCGCCGAGTTCGACTTTAAGTCTGCTCGCGTTAGCACGCCTATTTACCGAACAAGGTCTTCGAGCACATGGATTTCGTCTAATAGTGCGGAACCCAAGGATATAAGCCTTGTTGAGGAAGGAGAAGAGGCTCTTTAAGCTGTGAAACAGCATAAGACCATCTGTAGATGTTATATAAGCGGAAGCACGAAACGTTTACATCCGGCCTGCCCTCTTCGAAATTCGCGTAAAGCTCGAAAGAGCTCCAACTCCGACCTATACCAGAGATCTGGTACGGCGCGGGAAAACGTCGAAATCTAGTAGGTGCGGGGCGCCCTACTGGGGAAGACGTAGGTTTTGTTGAACCTCTATGAGGTGAGAATAAACAGAACCTAGCCCCAATTAGCTCGGTGCTCAATGGCACGGGGCGAAACTACAAGCCTGGCTTGCTAGTCGCTCAAGCGACTGTAAAGGGTTTTGATAAGCCGTGGTCAATTTAAATTGACTCAGGACCGGCTTGCAATTATGCTCGACGCTTTTTCCTTCAAGGAAGTCAACAATACGTCGAGGCGCTTAAAGTGCATGAAGGTGATACAATCACTGTTTGCTTAGCGACTGGGACTCGTGTCACTGATCCCAAACTTTCATTGAACTTAGGTATAAAGGTTTTGGACTTTGACAGTATGGAACGCTGTCTTGTCCTTGATTTCGATTCGAGATATGATCTCATCCTTGGAATGGCCTGATTAGAACACTATGAGCCATGAATCGATTTTAGGTCTATGACCTTAGACACCAAGTGCAATGTTCCTAGCAAAGTTTTGGAGAGTCATGAGCCCACCTTTGCCAGGCAACAAAAGCGCTATTGGCGCGGATCATTGAATGAGTCTGTCAGTGTTTTAAATATTGGCATGTCTGAGTTAATAAACTCTAATATTCAAAACATTAATTCTGAGCCCGACTCAGCAGAAAAAATTGGAACGGCACGTTCTCCGTCGAGCGACACTCGTTGTAATAACGATTCACTGAATGCTGAAAGCATTGTTGGCTTAAGGCCGAATCATCAAGGGTGCAATATCCATGAGATATGTGGAGTGGCACGTCTAAGTCCATCGAGTATAGTCGGCCGAGGTGGCATCATACTTAGTGTCAGTAGTGACACTGTTGCCGGTTCGCCAGGACCTCAAGGGTGCAATATCCCTGAGATACGTGGAGTGGCACGTCTTAGTCCACCGAGTGTGTCGGCCGAGGTGGCACCATACTGAGTGTCAATAGTGACACTATTGGCGGTTTGCCAGGGCGTTTTGGGTCAAACCCTTCTAATTCACGTGAAGCGACACGTAAACGTTCGCCGGATAAGGAAGTTGAGTTACCGATTTCCTTGTCAGATGTCAAATTAGACACCATGTCTTGTATAGAACCAATACAGGCTGGAAAGCCCCGGGACGTAAATGTCCGGGCCTCAAAATGGCGTTTTGTCTCCACTCCAAGACAGGAGGGAAACGAAGCGTTTATACCCTCACAAAGTGATACGCGTGAACAATTACACACGCTTGTAAATGGTGTAATCGGTAACATTGAGGGGGAAGTTAGCCTTGCAGCAATCCCTTCGTTACATGCTCTTTTAGAGCAATTGATGAGTGCGGCCGAGCCTTAAAGGCTGGTGACTTATCTGAAATGGTGGTCATTCGACCAATAATTGAGTTAAACCCATCGTCACTTCCAGACTAAGCTGTTCTGAATGACACAAAAGCTGCATTTAGTGCGCGAAATGGGTCATTGATCCTTAAAGATCCTACAGAACCAATTTAATAATTGATATAGGAATTCCAAGATGTGGTAAGTAATAATCCACCATCAGTTTTACCTCCCGGTAGAGGTGTCTGTCATGAAATTGACTTGGTTCCTGGACCAAATACTGTGTCACACAAATGGCCTTTACCAAGGGAACAGTGTGACGTCATTGACTATTTCTTCCATGCTAAACACGAGGCTGGAATGGTACGATAGAGCAAATCTCTCCATTCGACATCGACATTTTGCGTCATAAAGATAAATGGTAAATGGCGCATTGTACATTTATAATAAGCTTTATGCTGCCACTATACCAGCACAAAAGGATGTTCTTGAGAATAATATGGTGGGATGTCCAATGTACAGTGCACTTGACTTAGTCGATGGTTACTATCAATTGCTTATGTGAGCTAGCAATATCCCGCTTACAGCGGTTACCACCCCAAGCGGTATGCTATGGGAGTAGCTGGTTATGCCACAAAAGGGCTTTTCAACGCCCCGGCAACATTAAATCGACTAGTGACGCAACTGATTCGCCCTCATCGAGATTATGCACAGACTTATTTTGATGACATTTTTGTCCATAGTCGAGCGGAGCAGGGTCGGTTGGATAAGAAAAACCATTTGCGAGCAGTGCTCGAGTGTATGCGCACAAAAAAATTGTATGCATTTAAATGCATTTTTGGCGCAGAAGAAATTCCTTTTTAAGGTGCTTAATTGGGTAGCGAGGCCTTAGGGCGGATCCCGCTTAGGTAAAAGCAATAGTTGGTTTGTCGGTATCTAAAACCCAAAAGGATTTGCGTAAGTGGATGGGTTTCACTAATTATTTACACAAATATAGCGATAATTACGCTGATATGGCTTAGGCCATTATGCAATCTCCTTTAAGAGGATACAGACTGATGATGGACTAGCACAGAGCATATTGCTTTTGAAGCGTTAAGGATAGTCGAATTTATGCTCCGATTCTGGCACTGCCAAATTCAAATTGGCCTTTAAGTGTCGACTGTGACGCTTCGGATTTTGCCATTGGTAGTGCTTTGTTACAAACAGATGTTGATGGACATAGTCGTGTTATTGCGCTCGAGTGTAGACAGCTTAAAGCTGCGGAAAAGAACTACCCAGTTCATGACAAAGAGTTACTTGCTATGAAGTATGCTTTCGTCAAATTCAGAGTTCATCTGCTCGGCTCTAAGCCGTTTGTGATATACAGATCACGCGTCATTACGCACGGCGACTAATTCGCCCCAACTCTCACAGAGAATGGACCGATGGCTATCCTTTTTCGCGTAATACAACTTCGAGGTGAAGTATAAGCCCGGCAAGCAGAATGCTTTGGCCGATGCGTCATCATGAAGGCCGGTTTATGGGCTTTCTCATCTAACGACTATCATGTTGCATATTCCTAGATTGATTCGTTCGGCTTACGCCAAGGATGAACAGTGTGTAGCTCTGCTACGAACTTTAAA
Organism: Bremia lactucae; assembly: GCF_004359215.1. Taxonomy (NCBI): domain Eukaryota; phylum Oomycota; class Peronosporomycetes; order Peronosporales; family Peronosporaceae; genus Bremia; species Bremia lactucae. Next base: position 1,476,630 of record NC_090620.1, read on the forward strand.
GAATTCTGATTAAGTTATTAAATTGCTCGTTTGCGTGCAAGGTTGCATCGTTTTTCTATCGATAACGACCTATTGCTTTATTGCACAGACGTCGCGGACTTTTCGAGTGTCGTTGTTCCTCATGGTGAGGATTTGAAGTACCAAAATTTTTATGAGGCACACGATACTGTCCTTGGTGGTCATCTCGGCAGAGAAAAGACCAACGGCTGTATAAGCCAGATTTATTAGTGGTTCAAACTTTATAAATGGGTCAGCACATATGTTCGCACATGCGAAACTTGCCAACGGATTAACCCTCAGCGCATGCTGCTGCGCCACTGGCGAGTCTTCCGTCCCCATAGGTTGCTGGGAGTCCTTTAGTATGGATTTTTTATGGCCTATCAAAAGATTCAGCCGGTAACTCTGGCATAGTGGTCTTTGTTGACCGATTGAGCAAAATGGCTCACTTAGCGGCCGTGCCAGATACCATTGATGGAGAAGGTACAGCTACGCTGTTTATCGATCGTGTGTTTCGTTAACATGGTTTGCCATTGATAATTGTCTCTGATCGGGACTCCCGTTTCACGCGTAAATCTGGAATTCAATTTTCCGAGTGCTCGGCACCAGATTGGATATGTCCACTGCGGACCATCTGCAGACCGATGGTCAAACTGAACGTGTCAATCGCGTCATTGAAGACGTTTTACGCAGCGTGTGTGCTCAGACACCCAAGCACTGGAGCTCAATGCTCCCAGTGGTGGAGTTTGCATTAAAAACGCTGTTCATGCCTCTACAAGTTATAATCCAATCTATGTAAACGGTCTTACCCACCCACGCGTTCCATTAACGACACCACTGTGTGTTTCAGGGCTTGCTGGGGGAGAGTTAGCCGATAGGCTTGCTGATATCAGCCCTGTTACCATCGGATACAAGTAAGCGAGTTGTCGCGACGCGATCGTGTCTTAAGACATGTAAGGTATACGATGGCTGATTGCCAAGACAAACGAAAAGAACAAGCAGATGCCAAAGGCAGAAGCTGTAATAATTCTTATACGGTCGGAGACTGAGATTTACTAAACGCTAAAAATCTACCTTCCAACTTGGTTTCCGCTGTCTTCAAGACCAAATTGCGCCCGCACTTTATTGGACCATTTACGGTCGTGGCCAAGAAGGGCCTAGCTTATACGCTAAACCCTCCTAGCAAGCCGCGTACAACACCCAGTGTTCTACGTTGGCTTGCTTAAGCCATATCGGTTCCCTTCCCACGTGGACTTGAAGGCGCTTGCGCCGAGAGAGGCGGTCGTGCCGCAGATTGCTGAATTCTCACCAGGATATCCAGCTGGCCTTCTAAACGAGGCTGCTGACGCTCCAGCGTCGAAAGACATTTTCAAACATCCACAAAGAGCTCTCAACCCGAGCAAGGACCTCACGAAGCGAGATCCTTGCTCGGGTACCTCGTGTTGTAGAGCATCAAATGCTTCCGCCGAAATTTCGGTCTCCTTCCGCGCTGCTTGATGCGCGGGGGAACCTTCAGTTTCATGTGGAGAAATATTAAAAGCGACGTCGTCCTAAGGGTTAATACCAGTATCTGGCGAAGCGGCTGGGGAACCCTTTTCTGAAAACTCTTGGGAGTTCGAGGTACCTCTTCGGCAAAATTGCCCGCACGCCGTTGACGTTTTCGAGTGCCAAGCTCAGGGTCAACTCGCGTCAAACGACGCTTTTCACTACTAAACGTGAGGTTAGGTGGATCTATAGCCTCAGTGCGGCTTCGATCCATGGTTGTACGGTCAACCGAAGCACTGAAATATTGGCCAGGCTTTTCTTTGTTTTGTGGCATAGATACCAAACGTAACTGGCTTTTGGCCTTAAGCTTAGCGAAATCGAAGCGAAGCTTCCGTTCCAAATGAAAATCACCTCTATCCGCAGGCTCTCTGATTATCCATATATTACGAAGGCGGCGGGCCCGGTGGACCCAGTTCTCAAACGAGACTTCGTTTTCACTCCTTCTTTCGTTTGGAAACAAAACGATCGGAATTTTACCTCATGGAGATTGCCGAAGCCCTACGGGCTTGATCACGTAAACGCGTCAGATACTGACTTCGCGTCATTACCTTTGGCGTAAGATATTGCTCATGAAGAGCGTCGCGGGCAGCTATCTTCTTCGGGTCACCAGATATCCAGGTGCACGAGCTTTGACCCGCTTTCTCTTTAAGACGCTCGTCCGTACTAAGCGGAGTGAATCTATATTCACTACGAGCTCTAGCTTTCGCTATCTCGGCAGCTCGACGACAAGCTCTTTCCTTTATGAGGATTATCCACTCTTGCTTTTCATCGAGCGGATTCGTAATGATGTTGGACTCAGGGTCCCGTGTCTTGCTCAATGCAGTTATGACATCAGCGGCACCACGTTCTGGGAGCGGATTCGGGGCCCGCCGACGTTCATCCGGAGGAGAAGGCGTGTAAGAACAACGCTCTTTCTCCTTCTCCTCTGATGGAGAGTGATTTTCAAAGTCAGCCATTCCCTCATCGTCGAGGAAGGTGCTAAGAGTTTGTGACTCACGCTTGATTGTCATGAGACAAAGGAATGATAAACACAACCGAACGGTTAGCTTTTAGGTTCCAACCTCAAAGAGGAAATGAAGCAGATGTTTTCACTCGGTGTCAACAGTCTGATGGGGGATGGTGAAATGGGGCACACATCTGTTGGAGACCGTTGTTGTGGTATATTTTCTTTATGGGTAAAATACCCTTTTATCTAATTTTAGAATAGTTAGTTACTTAGTTCCCAATTAAATGGGTAACAAATGTGGTCGCCGCCAGTAATAAAGCTGGCGGCCACAATATATTTTAATTTAGCTAGGGTAAGGTTTTTTGGCAACTAGTCCTCAAGAGGTTACACCTTAGATAGAAGTCTTTCTAAGGTGTAACCTCTTGAGGACTAGTTGCCACTTAGTTCTACGAACCCCTGGATTCCTTGGACTAGGATCCCTTAAGCTTTAATAGCTTGTACGACTTCCTGAGTTGTTAAGCCCATAAGTTCAATATAACTAAGTGACTCTCTGAGTTTAAAAGTCTTCCTCTGACTTTAAGAGCGAGGTAGCACCGCTACAGATAAACTAGAGGTGGATTTGATGATCGTCTTTAGTGCCGCTTTGGTCCGTGAGGAGTGACGAACTATTTCAACGGCTAGTCTCTATTTTCTATTTTACAAAGCGAAGCCGTCTTGAAATAGTTTTATCTCAGATAAAGAGAAACGTTTTTCTATCATTCTTGGACTGTGCGATACAAATCTTTAGAAACTGTCGACGGTGCTCGGACGCTTTTAAGTCTACGAGCCGATTATTATTAATTTGACACTTATTCGTATACGTATGTTTGTCGTCATATCCATACAGCTTTTCACCAACGACTTCGGTTTATTTATACTTTGGTGCAGCTTATGGAATTATGATGAGCTTATGGTGAAAAGGAACAATTCAAGCATTGCAAAAGTTGTATTTGTGCGCTGGATTTTTTTTACTAAGTCTTTCAACGCTTGTTACTTATCAGGAAGGCTGCTGCAGCCACATAATTTCTAACTTGATTCTTGCAAGAAATACATTATCACTGTCAGCGGTTGAGCAGCCATTCTTGAAAAAAACTGTCGGGTCATCCATGCTTAGACATTGTGTCTGTAAAGTAATCTTAAGCGCTCTCCTGTTTTCTTGTTGAAACACCGTTTTTTCTGGCTCGTCCGATGAAGAATGGCTGGAACTTATCAGACCCATCAGCAGTCGCTGTGCAAGCTACGGTGATGCGTGTCTGTATAACAGCTGTCAGTTTCTCAATTTAAGTGGAAAACCAAATGGAGATCAATTTACCATGTATTTTTTGTGCCCCTCAACATATGCCTGAGCGATCGTCCTATCAGGTGTCGAAAGCTGGGTCAGCAAGGGAAATCATTTAAAACAAAGGCACAATTAAACTAGCCAGTCTCATCCATGTTCTACACATCACGGATAGAAGACCCGGCAATATCTGTCTTCAGCTCAGGTAGAGTCTCGTTCAAAGCCTCCACATCAACCGATCCGCTTTTGCCGTGGATGCGGATAGGACGGAATTTGTGGCGTTGTTGAAACTTCAAAAACAATCTGTGAGATAACTTGACAGCGTTATTCGGCATTCCAAGTGATTCGGCAAATCTGTGAGCCTTTGCGCAGATCAGATCCTAATTTGTCGCCACGTTGATTTTTGGTCAAAATCAACGTGGCGACATATTACTCTGTGCACGTGGCCCGTGAAGCCGCAAAGCTAGCAACTGCACGGATCAGTGCAGCTGTTGGTAATGCAAATGTTTCAGTAGACGCTAATGCGTCTACCGCGGGGACTACGTCACCTCCTACTCCCATTGGAGGTGACTGGAACATGCCACCTGTTGATGACATTGCAGGGGTGACAGTGACAAGTCACCTGCTACACCAATTGCAGGTGACTGGTTTAAGTCATCGGCATCGCCCGACTCAGTGTCTACTGTAAAGGCCGCGGGATCACCCGAAGTCGTGTCCCTTAAACCTTTGGATTCTAACGTGACAACTAGAGGTGATTACGAGGTTGTTCGGCTCGTCGGACCTCTTTGGTGGTGAGACATCTGATGATGATTTCGTGGGCGATGATCACTCTGGTGACGTTAGTATGCGTCACTAGGAACTAAGAGATCTCGAAGGGAAGAGTGCTGTTGGTGTTTATAGTTTGAATTACCAGGAAACGAGTGATTCTAGGGATTCCTCCAAGGGCCAACTTAACGTTAAGGTTAACATAAGCCAACAGGAGAGGGACCGCAATAAGTTGCGGTTCCCTTCTGATAAGAGGCCTTAGTTGCTCTTTCTCGGATAATGTAATTCGTGGGTCTCTGGTATGACCAATGGTCGTCTCGTTAGTTGACTCACCAGGCTTCAAAAGCCTGGTGGGGATGAGACGGAATTCTTCATCGATGCCTTTTTTCCGGCATCGGTGGTACTCTTCTTAAACTAGCACAGGATATCAAATCTTCGCTCCAACGTTGGACAGCCTTTGTACATAATGTACAAAACATAGGCCGAGATGTCAGCCTTGACAAGATAAATGCTTACCGTGAACGGTTCGAGAAACGGACCGTATTTGGTGCACGCTATAAGTTGCACCGTTTGTCTAGAGAGGCACGGATTCCTTGCCTCTTGTGGGGGGACTCATGCCCATGCTGATTTACGGGTCATGCCCCTAAAGAAGCATATTCCGTTAAAGATCCTCATTGGTGGATACTCATCTCTTACGAGATGCGTTAAGGGATTGAGAACCTCCACTCCTTTTACGAGCGTGAGAGGCGCTCGTTCTCCGGTGGATCTTCTGTCGAGGAGGATGGGTCTTGCCGTACCGCAAGACAAAACCCGAAACGTCCAACTTGAGTTGGGAACAAGGTTCCCGACTATCATGCGAGGGTGGATGCCCTCGCCAACGAACGAGATAAATCGTTCAAACCTCCTTTACTTTATGGTGGTTCGAGAAGCTTTCAATAAGACAACGCTTCTCACCACTCGAATCCGTCATGAATGTGGAGGGGGAGGAAAGACCGGGTTCGATCACACCCTTCACTATTTGAAGAAGGACATTAACCACAAGCGATCCCGTCGACGCGATTTAGCATTGACGATTGATAATGTTTCTCGAGACGCCTTAAGAAATTGTGCGCAGGTTGCGACTGATCATTTGGCGAACGACAGGACACATTAGTCGCTTCAAAATGAGCTGGTGATGGCTCGCCAGAAGGTCTCTTCCTCGGAGGAAAGAGTGGATTGTCTGGTTCAAGATAATCAGATTATGTTTCGAGACGAAAGGGCTTTGGCTCGGAGCCATCCGTCTTTGGCTATCACCTTAGACCGTTCCAGTGTATTCCGGAATCGGAAGAAGCCTCGCACTGATGGTTCGGGCGGAGATGCCCATCTTAAAACGTAGGATGCGTACGCATACTACGATGCAGCGCGAACGTGTACATATTGCCTTGATGGTGTTGTACACGAAACGAGACGATGACCTGGGCAGTAATTTATCACAGTCTACATTCGTCACTACGTGTTTTGGTAGCTTTACAATAGACAATAGGACCAGGCATTAACATCTATTCAAAGTATGTTTGCTTTTTAATTATTGTCAGAGTTCCGCTTCTGTCGGTCCGCCGCATCAGCGATGGATTCCTGTACGAAACGGACAACTGCTTCTCTAGCCAACAGGAAATAAGGACCAGTCAGCTTGCTGAGTCCTGGACCACTCATTTCGATTTTCACCTTTTAAACCATTCATTTTCTATAATTCAATTTTACACATGCGCCATTTTAATTCAGTCGTAATTTGCGCTATTCTGAGAGTTGGTACTCCGTAAGTTAGATTTGGTATAGGGGCTCTCTTTTGTATTATACTAAAAGTATCGTTTTGTTTAACTGTTTTTATTTCAGTCTCGTCATTCTGAATGTGGCGACACTGAAGGGAGATCCGCCTAAATTTCCTGTTTCATCCTCTTACGATTGCTTTTTTAGGACAGCACGCATTTTAATGTCCTCGCTTTCGGAGGTGCAGCCTTTTCAACCAATTTTCTGAATCCACAACAATATTTTAAATGTTGTTGCTGTCTCCTTGCGACTATGAGCCACCACCAATAGGCCTTGTGTACTGCGTGAAGGATTTAATGAATCTAAGTCCTCTGGCATAGTTTCAATTTTTTCACAAGCAGGATGAGCATACAATTGCAGGGATTGCGCGCTTTTTAAAGGAGTCGTCTCAGAATTTTTAGACGCCTTGCAACGCAAGGCGTGTCGACTGCTTCCCTAGAGGAGATGTACATGAAGACTACGAAATACAACCTGAATCAGGCTGATAGGAACAGTTCGTGGGTACTAGCAGTTAGTGTGCTGACCCAGCGCATCTCACATCAAAAGGCTCCAGATTTTGTGCCACATCCCGGTACTTTAGATTGACACGAACGATTTGACCTAAATTCTGTCGTCGGATAGCCTTACTACCAAATTAAGCTCTTGTGCTTATATCCACCTAGTGCAGAGGATACGCCGATGCTCGTCTTCGCTCTCCTGCATTGAGTGCGGCTGAAATGGCTTACTTTTTGTCAGCAAAGTAGTTGTTAATCCACTCGCTTGTCACGGATTTAGGGCGCTCAAGGGGCAGGCTCAACGCGCGGTCCCAGAAAAGCTGCGAGAGCACACCAATGGCACGCGATACACCAAAGAGAACCGTGTAGTAGTTCTTTTGCGTGAGACCGTAATACTGCAGTAGCACGCCGCTGTGCGAATCAACGTTTGGATATGGGTTTTTGGTCTTTCCATGCTCAGTCAGGACACCAGGCATCACCTGGTAAATAGTGTCCACGATGCGGAATAGCTCATCGTTAGGCATGTATTTAAGCCCAAACTCGCGCTGGCACGTGTAACGCGGGTCGGTCTTGCGCAGCACGGCATGGCCGTAACCAGGAATGACCTTGCCAGCATTGAGCGTGTCCCAAGCAAATTGAGTGATGGTCTCCTTGTTCACGTCTAATCCCTTTGTGCGAAACTCGGCTTGTAAGCCGAGAATCCACCCGAGCACCTCTTGGTTAGCAAGCCCATGCAGTGGACCAGCCAAAGCATTGAGACCACCAGCCAAAGACAGGTATGGATCAGACAGGGTCGAACCCACCAAGTGCGTGGTATGCGCACTGGCATTGCCACCCTCATGGTCACTATGAATTACCAAATATAGACGCATGAGCTCATCAAACTCAGCGTTGTCAAAGCCCAGCATGCGGTTGAAATTGGCCGAGTAGTCAAGGCTCGAGTCGTAGGCATGATTTGATTCGCTGAAGTACGTGTTACGATAGATTAGCGCAGCCACCTCGGGAAGGCAAGCGATGAGATTCATGCTGTCCTCATACGTGTACTTCCAGTACGTCGACTTGTGTATCCCCTCTGAGTATTTCTTGGCAAAAATGCTCTCCGTGTTCATAGCTGTAACGGCTGCCGACAATTGCGTCATAGGATGAGCGTGCTTTAGGCCATGGATGAGTTTGCGCACGTGGTCGGGAACCTTGGCTCGCGAGTGCAACTCGGCAGTTACACTGGCGGCTTGATCGGCCGTGGGGACCTCACCGGTCATGAGCAACCAAAGCAAACCTTCAGGTAAAGGCTCGCCATCCTTCTCGATTTTTGGCAAGCACTGCTGGAGATTCGGAATTGTGTGTCCGCGAAAGCGAATGCCCTCCTCAGCATCTAAAAGTGAAGTCTCCCATAGAAGCGATTTAATGCCACGAGCGCCGCCCAACGTCTGGTCGACGGTGACCTCCCCAAGCGATTTGTGGCCGTGCTCAGCTTTAAGCTTCTTGAGAGCCTCCTGGCGCTTTGGAACTTGCTTCTTGAGCTCGTCGAGCAGCGTGCTTGCGGACGAAGAAAGCGTACGAGCCGTCACAGGGGCAGCAATGGAGCGCGTAGCGCTAGCAGCTGTCTGTCGGAGGGAATGGATAATGGTGCTCATTGTCTGTGGGCAACGATAAGAGCAATACACAAAAAATTAGATGCAATAATTGCTGGGTCCAGAGAAATCTATTGGCGTCGTAGTTGCTACACCTCAGATTGTCCAGGAACAAAATTCCGAAATGACATCATCCAAACTTGGAAGGTCGAGGTTTGCTCGACTATGAAGTAAGTATAGTTTTCTCAGGATATCATAACTGACAAGCTTGTGGAATCACCTTTGGCTTATATGTCGGCGGTGGTATATACCGCAATTGAGAGGTCAAATATGTGCTTGAAACGGGGCAACAACTCGTGCTGATTGGATATAGGACAGAGGCGAAAGGAGAAACGCAATGTTTTGGCACGCATCTAACTAATCGGCCAGGTTTTGGCCGTATTTCACATATGGCCATTTTTTAAAATTATAAAAATGTCTTAGATTTCAAATTCTCGTGTAGCTAAGCTATATTCATACAAAAGGAGACATTTTAGTCTTAAATTTTGGTCGCTACACGAGTTTGTTATCGATTCGAAAATGTGGGCCGACGACAAAATTGAGTAACGGTAGGTATTTAAAACTACCACGGATCACTAAACGGAACCGGGCTCATTCTGTAATGGAGCACACATGGGTTGGGGAACCGTTGTTGTGGTACATTTACTTTATGGGTAAAATACCCTTTTATCCTACTCTAAATTAGTAAAAATTACTTAAATCCCATTAAATATATATGACAAATACGGTCGTCGCCAGATATAAATCTGGCGGCCAAAATCTGTTTAAATTAGCTAGGGTAAGGGTTTCAATTAATAATTAGATACAGTGCAGTTTCCTTTTGATCTTAAAGCGTTGAGTGCCTTCCTAAGGCTTGCGCATTGATCTGTAAGAGATAGAAGCCTTTCTAGGGTAAATCCTCTCGGGCACTAGTTGCCACTTGGTTCTACGAACCCCTGAATCCCTTGAACTAGGATTCCTTAAGCTTTAATAGCTTGTACGACTCCCTGGGTTGTTAAATCCATTAGTTCAATAGAACTAAGTGACTCTCTGAGTCAGAAAGTCTTCCTCTGACTTTAGAGCGAGGTAGCTCCGCTACACCTGGTAGCACTTGTAGGCAATCTACGCCTGAGTCTTTACAAGACTAAACCCTCACGATAATGGAAGAGGTTCCAGAATTGTCAGAAGCACAAAGCGCCGCTTGTGACGAGCTCAAAACCTTATTTGGGCTTGAACACGTGGAATTTATTATTTTCCAGGGACCAGAGGTCCTACATGCAAGGCTTGAAGCCTTCATGTGGTACGAAGCCTCCCTGATCGGTCAGGTACAGGACCACTTAGCGGCATCTATGCTAAACTGGTACATCTCTGTACCTGACTCAGAGCCGAGGGCTCGCCCTCTAGCTGTAAGTGGAAAGACATTTGAGGGAAAAGAGGGAAAAAATCACCCTTTTTGGATTAAGCAGATGGAAATGTCCATTGATTCCGCCTTGTTCTTAACAGAACGGCAAAAGGTGGCTATGGTCATTTCCAAACTTGGAGGTAGAGCCATGGAGTGGGTACTATCGTTCAGCACATCCATAAACGACGCTTTTCCCTCATGGGATTCGCTGAAACAGCAAATGACCCGCATGTTTGCACCGCCTGATCAGGCTTATGCTTGCGAGTATAGCTCCTAGCGACTCGACAGGGTAAACGAACTCTAGGGGACATTGCATCTATGCATCAAGACCCGGTGCAAGAAGCAACTGTCGTAACAATCTTTATGGGGGGTCTGAATGAGGGCGTTGCCCGGACAGAATTATTTCGATCTCATCCTGCTACTTTCGAAGAGGCAGTTGCCATAGCGCTCCGCGCTGAGTTCAACTTTAAGTCTGCTCGCGTTAGACACGCCGTTAACCGAACAAGCTCTTCGAGCACATAGGTTTCGTCTATAATAGTGGAACCCATAGATCTAAGCCTCGTTGAGGAAGGAGATGAGGCCCTTCAAGCTGTGGAACAGCATAAGACCATCCGTGGATGTTATATGTGCGAAATCACGAAACATTTACGCCCTGCCTGCCCTCTTCGAAATTCGCGTAAAGGTCGAAAGAGCTCCAACTCCGACCTATACCAGAGATCTGGAACGGTGCGGTTCAACAGAGCCTAGGTCTTCCACAGTAGGGCGCCCCGCACCTACTGGGTAGTTGCGGGGCGCCCTACAGTGGAAGACCTAGGCTCTGTTGAACCTCTAGGAGGTGAGAATAAACAGAATCTAGCCCCAACTTGCTCGGTGCTCGATGGCAAAGGCGATAGTGAAAGCCTGGCTTGCTAGTCGCTCAAGCAACTGTAAAGGGCTTTGATAAGCCGTGGTCAATTTTAATTGACTCAGGAGCGTCTTGCAATTATGCTCGACGCTTTTCCCTTGAAGGAAGTCAACAATACGTTGAGGCGCTTAAAGCGCATGAAGGTGATACAATCACGGTTCGCTTAGCGACTGGGACTCGTGTCACTGCTCCCAAAGTTCCATTGAACCTAGGTATGAAGTTTCTGGACTTTGACAGTATGGAACGCTCTCTCGTCCTTGATTGGATTCGAGATATGATCTCATCCTTGGTATAGCCTGGTTAGAACACCATGAGCCATGGATCGATTGGAGGTCTAAAAACTTAGGCTACGTGCAATGTTCCTAGCAAAGTTTTGGAGAGTCATGAACCCACCTTTGCTAGGCAACAAAAGCTCTATTGGCGCGGATCGTTGAATGCGTCTGTCAGTGTTTTAGGCATTGGAATGTCTGAGTTAATAAACTCCAATGTTAATTCTGAGCCCGACTCAGCAGAAAGAAGTGGAACAGTACGTACTTCGTCGAGTGACACTCGTTGTAATACCGATTCACTAAATGTTGGAAGCGTTGTTGGGCTAAGGCCGAATCATCAATGGTGCAATATCCCTGAGATACGTGGAGTAGCACGTCTAAGTCGAGTATGTTTGGCCGAGGTGGCATCATACTAAGTGCCAGTAGTGACACTGTTGGCGGTTCGCCAGGACCTCAAGGTGCAATATCCCTGAGATACGTTTAGTGGCACGTCTAAGTCCACCGAGTGTGGTTGGCCGAGGCGGCATCACACTGAGTGTCAATAGTGACACTATTGGTGGTTCGCCAGGGCATTTTGGGTCAAATCCTTCTAATGCACGTTAGGCGACACGTAAATGCTCGCTGGATAAGAAAGTTGAGTTATCTAACTCCTTGTCGGATGTCAAATAAGACACCATGTCTTCTATAGAACCAATTTTAGGCTAAAAATCCGGAGACGTGAATGTCCCGGCCTCTAAGAGGCGTATTGTCTCAACTCCAAGCCAGGATGGACACGAAGCGTGTATACCCTTGCAAAGTGATACGAGTGAGCAATTACATACCCTTGTAAATGGTGTAACCGGTAAAATTGTGGGGGAAGTTAGCCTTGCGGCAATCCCTTCGTTACATGCTCTTTAAAGCTAGACGAAATGTCTGTTGATAAGTGCGGCCGAGCCTTAAAGGCTGGCGACTTATCTGAAATGGTGGTCATTCGACCAACAATTGAGTTGTACTCCTCGTCACTTCTAGACGAAGCTGTCCTGGATGACACAAAAACTGCATTTAGTGCGCGAAATGGGTCATTGATCCTTCAAGATCCTACGGATCCCTATATTCCTTGATTAAGGAATTCCAAAATGTGGTGTTTTACCTCTAGATAGAGGTGTTCGTCAAACAATTGACTTGGTTCCGGAAACAAAGTACTGTGTCACGAGACAATGCTCTTTACCAAAGATAAAGTGTGACGTCATTGACGATTTCTTACGTGCTAAGCACGAGGCGGGAATGGTACGAGAGAGCAAATCTCCTCATTCGACACCGACATTTTTTGTCAAAAAGCCAATTGGAAATGGCGCATTGTACATGCTCATAATAATCTTAATGCTGTCACTATACCAGCACAAACCCCCATTCCTAGAAAGGATATTCTTCAGAGCAATATGATGGGATGTACAATGTACAGTGCAGTGGACTTAGTCGATGGTTACTACCAATTGCTCATGCGAGCTAGCGACAACCCGCTTACAGAGGTAAGCACCCAAGCGGCATGTTATGGGAGTGGCTGATTATGCCACAAGGGCTTTCCAACGCCCCGGCAACATTTAATCGTCTAGTGAGGCAACTTTTCCGCCCTCATCGAGGTTATGCATAGACTTATTTCGATGACATTTTTGTCCATAGTCGTGCGGAGCAGGATCGGTCGGATACGGAAAACCTTTTAGACCATTTGCGAGCAGTGCTCGAGTGCGAGCGCACAAACAAATTGTATGTTAGTGCATCTAAATGTATTTTTGGCGCAGACGAAATTACTTTTTTAGGATGCTTCGTTGGAAAGCGAGGCCTTAGAGCGGATCCCGCTAAGGTAAAAGCCATAGCAGATTGGCCGGTTCCTAGAAACCAGAAGGATTTGCGTAAGAGGTTGGGTCTCGCCAATTATTAGCACAAATCTTGCAAAAATTACGCTGATATGGCTAGGCCATTATCTAATCTCTTAAAAAGGATACAGAATGGTGCTGGACCAGCACCGAAAATAATGCTTTTCGAGCAGTAAGGATAGTCTTATCCATGCCCCAATTCTGGCACTGCCAAGCCCAAATTGACCTTTCAGTGTCTACCATTGGTAGTGCTCGGATACTATAGATGTTGATGGGCATGAACGTGTTATTGCGTTCGAGTCTAGACAGTTTAAAGCTGCGGAAAAGAACCACTCAGTTCATGACAAAGAGTTACTTGCTATGAAGTATGCTCTCGTCAAATTCAGAGTTCATTTGCTCGGCTCTAAGCCGTTTGTGATTTATACAGATCACGCATCATTACGCACGGCGACTAAGGCGCCCCATCTCTCACAGAGATTGGCTCGATGGTTATCCTTTTTTGCGGAATATAACTTCGAGGTGAAGTATGATTCTGGCAAGCAAAACGCTTTGGCCGATGCGTTATCACGCAGGCCGGATTATGAGCTTTCCCATTTAACGGCTATCTCGTCACCTATTCCTGAATTAATCCGTTCGGCTTACGCCAAGGATGAACAGTCTGCAGCTCTCTGCTACGAGCTCTACTGAATCCTGATTCAGGTATTAAATTGCCGGCACGTTTGCGCGCAAGGTTATATCGATTTTCTATCGATAACAACTTGTTGCTTTATTGCACAGACATCGCGGACCATCCGCGTGTCGTTGTTCCTCATGATGAGGATTTGAAGTACCGAATCCTCTATGAGGCTTATGATACTGTCCTTGGTGGTCATCTCGGTAGAGAAAAGACCTACGGCTCTGTAAGCCAGATTTGTTGGTGGCCCAAACTTTGTAAATGGGTTAGCACGTAAGTTTGCACATGCGAACCTTGCCAGCGGGTTAAACCCTTGGCGCATGCTGCTGCGCCACTGGCAAGTCTTCCCGTTCCCATAGGTTGTTGGGACTCCATTAGTATGGATTTTCTTTTTGGGCTACCGAAAGATTCGGCCAGTAACTCTGGCATAGTGGTCTTTGTTTACCGATTGAGCAAAATGGCTCACTTAGCGGCCGTGCCGGATTCCATTGAGGCGAGAGTACAGCTAAGCTGTTTATCGATCGCGTGCATCGACAACATGGTTCGCTAATGGCAATTGTCTCTGATCGGGACCCCCGTTTCACGGGTAAATTCTAGAAATCCATTTTTCGAGTGCTTGGCACCAGATTGGATATGTCCACTGCGGACCATCCACAGACCGATGGTCAAACTGAACGCGTCAATCGCGTTATTGAAGACGTTTTACGCAGCGTGTGTGCTCAGACACCAAAGCGCTGGAGCTCAATGCTCCCAGTGGTGGAGTTTGCGTTCAATAATGCTGTTCATGTCTCTACAGGCTATACTCCGTTCTATGTAAACGGTCTTACCCATGCGTTCCATTTACTATACCACTGCGTGGTTCAGGGCTTGGTGGGGAGAATTAGCCGATAGGCTTGCTGATATCAGCCCTGTTACCGTTCGGAAACAAGATAGCGAGTTTCTCGAGACGCGATTTTAGTGTCGTAAGACATGTAAGGGATATGATGGCTGATAGCCAAGACAAACAAAAAGGACAAGCAGATGCCAATGGCAGAAGCTGAATTAATTCTTATATGTTCGGAGACCGAGTTTTACTAAACGCTAAAAACCTACCTACCAATTTGGTTTCCTCGGTCCTCAAAACCAAATTGCGCCCGCGCTTTATTGGACCATTTACGGTCGTGGCCAAGAAGGGTCTAGCTTATACGCTAAACCTTCCCAGCTGCGTACACACCCAATGTTTTACGTTGGCTTGCTTAAGCCATATGGGGACCCTTCCCACGTGGACTTGAAGGCGCTTGTGCCGAGACAGGTGGTCGTGCCGCAGATTGTTACATCCGCACCAGGATATCCAACTGGCCCTCTAAACGAGGCTGCTGACGCTCCAGCGTCAAAGACGGTCCCGAACTGCCTCAAAAGAGCTCTCAACCCGAGCAAGGACCTACAAAGAAGTTGCACCTCGTGCCTTAGAGCATCAAATGCTTCCGCCGAAATTTCGGCCCTTTCCGCGCTGCTTGATGCACGGGGAAACCTTCAGTTTCATGATGATAAGCTTTTTAAGGCGACGTCGTCGTGAGGGTCAATACCAGTATCTAATGAAGTGGCTTGGGTACCCCTTTTCAGAAAACTCTTGGGAGTTCGAGGTACCTCTTCAGCAAGATTACCCGTACGCCGTTGACCGTTTTGAGCTCCAAGCTCAGGGTCCACTCACGTCAAACGACGCTTCCCACCTCTAGGCGCGGGATTAGGTAGATCTATAGCCTCAGTGAGGCTTCGATCCATGGTTGTAGGTCAACCAAAGCCCTGAAATTTCGGCTAGGCCTTTCTTCGTTTTGTGGCATAAATGCCGAACGTAACTGGCCTTCGGCCTTAAGCTTAGCGAAATCGAAGCGAAGCCTCCGTTCCAAACGAACATCAGCCCTATCCGCAGACTCTCGGATATTCCGAATATTACGAAGGCGGCGGGCCCGGTGGACCCAATTCTCAAATGAGACTTCGTTTTCACTCCTTGTTTCGTTTGGAAACAAAACGATTAGAATTTCTCTCATGGAGGTCACCGAAGCCCCACGGGATTGATCACGTAAACGCGTCAGATACTGACTTCGCGTCATTACCTTCGGCGTAAGGTTTTGCTCATGAAGAGCGTTGCGAGCAGCAATCTCCTCCGGCGTCCTCGCCGGGTCACCGGAGATCCAGATGCCCAAGCTATGACCCGCTATCTCTTTGAGACGCTCGTCCGCACAAGCGGAGTGAATCTATATTTACTATGAGCTTTAGCTTTCGCTATCTCGGCAGCTCGAAGACGAGCTCTTTCCTCTATGAGGATTATCTACTCTTGCTCTTCATCGAGCGGATTTGTAATAATGTTGGACTCAGCGTCCCGTGTCTGCACAATGCAGTTAAGACATCAGCGGCACTACGTTCTAAGAACGGATTCGGGGCCCGCCACGTTCATCCGGAGGAGAAGGCGTGAGCGAACGCCGCACTTTTTCCTCCTCCTCTGATTGAGTGACTTTCAAAGTCCACCATTCCCTCATCGCCGAGGAAGGTGCTAAGAGTCTGTGACTCACGCTTGATTGTCAT
>NC_090620.1:1509927-1525843 GCF_004359215.1 Bremia lactucae
ATGGAGTGGGTACTATCGTTCAGCACATCCATAAACGACGCTTTTCCCTCATGGGATTCGCTGAAACAGCAAATGACCCGCATGTTTGCACCGCCTGATCAGGCTTATGCTTGCGAGTATAGCTCCTAGCGACTCGACAGGGTAAACGAACTCTAGGGGACATTGCATCTATGCATCAAGACCCGGTGCAAGAAGCAACTGTCGTAACAATCTTTATGGGGGGTCTGAATGAGGGCGTTGCCCGGACAGAATTATTTCGATCTCATCCTGCTACTTTCGAAGAGGCAGTTGCCATAGCGCTCCGCGCTGAGTTCAACTTTAAGTCTGCTCGCGTTAGACACGCCGTTAACCGAACAAGATCTTCGAGCACATAGGTTTCGTCTGTAATAGTGGAACCCATAGATCTAAGCCTCGTTGAGGAAGGAGATGAGGCCCTTCAAGCTGTGGAACAGCATAAGACCATCCGTGGATGTTATATGTGCGAAATCACGAAACATTTACGCCCTGCCTGCCCTCTTCGAAATTCGCGTAAAGGTCGAAAGAGCTCCAACTCCGACCTATACCAGAGATCTGGAACGGTGCGGTTCAACAGAGCCTCTAGGAGGTGAGAATAAACAGAATCTAGCCCCAACTTGCTCGGTGCTCGATGGCAAAGGCGATAGTGAAAGCCTGGCTTGCTAGTCGCTCAAGCAACTGTAAAGGGCTTTGATAAGCCGTGGTCAATTTTAATTGACTCAGGAGCGTCTTGCAATTATGCTCGACGCTTTTCCCTTGAAGGAAGTCAACAATACGTTGAGGCGCTTAAAGCGCATGAAGGTGATACAATCACGGTTCGCTTAGCGACTGGGACTCGTGTCACTGCTCCCAAAGTTCCATTGAACCTAGGTATGAAGTTTCTGGACTTTGACAGTATGGAACGCTCTCTCGTCCTTGATTGGATTCGAGATATGATCTCATCCTTGGTATAGCCTGGTTAGAACACCATGAGCCATGGATCGATTGGAGGTCTAAAAACTTAGGCTACGTGCAATGTTCCTAGCAAAGTTTTGGAGAGTCATGAACCCACCTTTGCTAGGCAACAAAAGCTCTATTGGCGCGGATCGTTGAATGCGTCTGTCAGTGTTTTAGGCATTGGAATGTCTGAGTTAATAAACTCCAATGTTAATTCTGAGCCCGACTCAGCAGAAAGAAGTGGAACAGCACGTACTTCGTCGAGTGACACTCGTTGTAATACCGATTCACTAAATGTTGGAAGCGTTGTTGGGCTAAGGCCGAATCATCAATGGTGCAATATCCCTGAGATACGTGGAGTAGCACGTCTAAGTCGAGTATGTTTGGCCGAGGTGGCATCATACTAAGTGCCAGTAGCGACACTGTTGGCGGTTCGCCAGGACCTCAAGGTGCAATATCCCTGAGATACGTTTAGTGGCACGTCTAAGTCCACCGAGTGTGGTTGGCCGAGGCGGCATCACACTGAGTGTCAATAGTGACACTATTGGTGGTTCGCCAGGGCATTTTGGGTCAAATCCTTCTAATGCACGTTAGGCGACACGTAAATGCTCGCTGGATAAGAAAGTTGAGTTATCTAACTCCTTGTCGGATGTCAAATAAGACACCATGTCTTCTATAGAACCAATTTTAGGCTAAAATCCGGAGACGTGAATGTCCCGGCCTCTAAGAGGCGTATTGTCTCAACTCCAAGCCAGGATGGACACGAAGCGTGTATACCCTTGCAAAGTGATACGAGTGAGCAATTACATACCCTTGTAAATGGTGTAACCGGTAAAATTGTGGGGGAAGTTAGCCTTGCGGCAATCCCTTCGTTACATGCTCTTTAAAGCTAGACGAAATGTCTGTTGATAAGTGCGGCCGAGCCTTAAAGGCTGGCGACTTATCTGAAATGGTGGTCATTCGACCAACAATTGAGTTGTACTCCTCGTCACTTCTAGACGAAGCTGTCCTGGATGACACAAAAACTGCATTTAGTGCGCGAAATGGGTCATTGATCCTTCAAGATCCTACGGATCCCTATATTCCTTGATTAAGGAATTCCAAAATGTGGTGTTTTACCTCTAGATAGAGGTGTTCGTCAAACAATTGACTTGGTTCCGGAAACAAAGTACTGTGTCACGAGACAATGCTCTTTACCAAAGATAAAGTGTGACGTCATTGACGATTTCTTACGTGCTAAGCACGAGGCGGGAATGGTACGAGAGAGCAAATCTCCTCATTCGACACCGACATTTTTTGTCAAAAAGCCAATTGGAAATGGCGCATTGTACATGCTCATAATAATCTTAATGCTGTCACTATACCAGCACAAACCCCCATTCCTAGAAAGGATATTCTTCAGAGCAATATGATGGGATGTACAATGTACAGTGCAGTGGACTTAGTCGATGGTTACTACCAATTGCTCATGCGAGCTAGCGACAACCCGCTTACAGAGGTAAGCACCCAAGCGGCATGTTATGGGAGTGGCTGATTATGCCACAAGGGCTTTCCAACGCCCCGGCAACATTTAATCGTCTAGTGAGGCAACTTTTCCGCCCTCATCGAGGTTATGCATAGACTTATTTCGATGACATTTTTGTCCATAGTCGTGCGGAGCAGGATCGGTCGGATACGGAAAACCTTTTAGACCATTTGCGAGCAGTGCTCGAGTGCGAGCGCACAAACAAATTGTATGTTAGTGCATCTAAATGTATTTTTGGCGCAGACGAAATTACTTTTTTAGGATGCTTCGTTGGAAAGCGAGGCCTTAGAGCGGATCCCGCTAAGGTAAAAGCCATAGCAGATTGGCCGGTTCCTAGAAACCAGAAGGATTTGCGTAAGAGGTTGGGTCTCGCCAATTATTAGCACAAATCTTGCAAAAATTACGCTGATATGGCTAGGCCATTATCTAATCTCTTAAAAAGGATACAGAATGGTGCTGGACCAGCACCGAAAATAATGCTTTTCGAGCAGTAAGGATAGTCTTATCCATGCCCCAATTCTGGCACTGCCAAGCCCAAATTGACCTTTCAGTGTCTACCATTGGTAGTGCTCGGATACTATAGATGTTGATGGGCATGAACGTGTTATTGCGTTCGAGTCTAGACAGTTTAAAGCTGCGGAAAAGAACCACTCAGTTCATGACAAAGAGTTACTTGCTATGAAGTATGCTCTCGTCAAATTCAGAGTTCATTTGCTCGGCTCTAAGCCGTTTGTGATTTATACAGATCACGCATCATTACGCACGGCGACTAAGGCGCCCCATCTCTCACAGAGATTGGCTCGATGGTTATCCTTTTTTGCGGAATATAACTTCGAGGTGAAGTATGATTCTGGCAAGCAAAACGCTTTGGCCGATGCGTTATCACGCAGGCCGGATTATGAGCTTTCCCATTTAACGGCTATCTCGTCACCTATTCCTGAATTAATCCGTTCGGCTTACGCCAAGGATGAACAGTCTGCAGCTCTCTGCTACGAGCTCTACTGAATCCTGATTCAGGTATTAAATTGCCGGCACGTTTGCGCGCAAGGTTATATCGATTTTCTATCGATAACAACTTGTTGCTTTATTGCACAGACATCGCGGACCATCCGCGTGTCGTTGTTCCTCATGATGAGGATTTGAAGTACCGAATCCTCTATGAGGCTTATGATACTGTCCTTGGTGGTCATCTCGGTAGAGAAAAGACCTACGGCTCTGTAAGCCAGATTTGTTGGTGGCCCAAACTTTGTAAATGGGTTAGCACGTAAGTTTGCACATGCGAACCTTGCCAACGGGTTAAACCCTTGGCGCATGCTGCTGCGCCACTGGCAAGTCTTCCCGTTCCCATAGGTTGTTGGGACTCCATTAGTATGGATTTTCTTTTTGGGCTACCGAAAGATTCGGCCAGTAACTCTGGCATAGTGTCTTTGTTTACCGATTGAGCAAAATGGCTCACTTAGCGGCCGTGCCGGATTCCATTGAGGCGAGAGTACAGCTAAGCTGTTTATCGATCGCGTGCATCGACAACATGGTTCGCTAATGGCAATTGTCTCTGATCGGGACCCCCGTTTCACGGGTAAATTCTAGAAATCCATTTTCCAAGTGCTTGGCACCAGATTGGATATGTCCACTGCGGACCATCCACAGACCGATGGTCAAACTGAACGCGTCAATCGCGTTATTGAAGACGTTTTACGCAGCGTGTGTGCTCAGACACCAAAGCGCTGGAGCTCAATGCTCCCAGTGGTGGAGTTTGCGTTCAATAATGCTGTTCATGTCTCTACAGGCTATACTCCGTTCTATGTAAACGGTCTTACCCACGCGTTCCATTTACTATACCACTGCGTGGTTCAGGGCTTGGTGGGGAGAATTAGCCGATAGGCTTGCTGATATCAGCCCTGTTACCGTTCGGAAACAAGATAGCGAGTTTCTCGCGACGCGATTTTAGTGTCGTAAGACATGTAAGGGATATGATGGCTGATAGCCAAGACAAACAAAAAGGACAAGCAGATGCCAATGGCAGAAGCTGAATTAATTCTTAAATGTTCGGAGACCGAGTTTTACTAAACGCTAAAAACCTACCTACCAATTTGGTTTCCTCGGTCCTCAAAACCAAATTGCGCCCGCGCTTTATTGGACCATTTACGGTCGTGGCCAAGAAGGGTCTAGCTTATACGCTAAACCTTCCCAGCTGCGTACACACCCAATGTTTTACGTTGGCTTGCTTAAGCCATATGGGGACCCTTCCCACGTGGACTTGAAGGCGCTTGTGCCGAGACAGGTGGTCGTGCCGCAGATTGTTACATCCGCACCAGGATATCCAACTGGCCCTCTAAACGAGGCTGCTGACGCTCCAGCGTCAAAGACGGTCCCGAACTGCCTCAAAAGAGCTCTCAACCCGAGCAAGGACCTACAAAGAAGTTGCACCTCGTGCCTTAGAGCATCAAATGCTTCCGCCGAAATTTCGGCCCTTTCCGCGCTGCTTGATGCACGGGGAAACCTTCAGTTTCATGATGATAAGCTTTTTAAAGCGACGTCGTCGTGAGGGTCAATACCAGTATCTAATGAAGTGGCTTGGGTACCCCTTTTCAGAAAACTCTTGGGAGTTCGAGGTACCTCTTCAGCAAGATTACCCGTACGCCGTTGACCGTTTTTGAGCTCCAAGCTCAGGGTCCACTCACGTCAAACGACGCTTCCCACCTCTAGGCGCGGGATTAGGTAGATCTATAGCCTCAGTGAGGCTTCGATCCATGGTTGTAGGTCAACCAAAGCCCTGAAATTTCGGCTAGGCCTTTCTTCGTTTTGTGGCATAAATGCCGAACGTAACTGGCCTTCGGCCTTAAGCTTAGCGAAATCGAAGCGAAGCCTCCGTTCCAAACGAACATCAGCCCTATCCGCAGACTCTCGGATATTCCGAATATTACGAAGGCGGCGGGCCCGGTGGACCCAATTCTCAAATGAGACTTCGTTTTCACTCCTTGTTTCGTTTGGAAACAAAACGATTAGAATTTCTCTCATGGAGGTCACCGAAGCCCCACGGGATTGATCACGTAAACGCGTCAGATACTGACTTCGCGTCATTACCTTCGGCGTAAGGTTTGCTCATGAAGAGCGTCGCGAGCAGCAATCTCCTCCGGCGTCCTCGCCGGGTCACCGGAGATCCAGATGCCCAAGCTATGACCCGCTATCTCTTTGAGACGCTCGTCCGCACAAGCGGAGTGAATCTATATTTACTATGAGCTTTAGCTTTCGCTATCTCGGCAGCTCGAAGACGAGCTCTTTCCTCTATGAGGATTATCTACTCTTGCTCTTCATCGAGCGGATTTGTAATAATGTTGGACTCAGCGTCCCGTGTCTGCACAATGCAGTTAAGACATCAGCGGCACTACGTTCTAAGAACGGATTCGGGGCCCGCCGACGTTCATCCGGAGGAGAAGGCGTGAGCGAACGCCGCTCTTTTTCCTCCTCCTCTGATTGAGTGACTTTCAAAGTCCACCATTCCCTCATCGCCGAGGAAGGTGCTAAGAGTCTGTGACTCACGCTTGATTGTCATGAGACAAAGGAAAGAAAAACACAACCGAACGATTAGCTGTTTAGGTTCCAACCTCAAAGAAGAAATGAAGCGAATGTTGTCACCCGGTGTCAACAGTCTGATTCGTAACCGATAGTCGGTCAGCGGTAATTTTTGCAGAGAACGAACGGGTTTTAAGCAGCTTATCAATGGGCGAAAGTGTCCTCGATGTGAAGGCTCGGATTGAGATATATTCTACTCAACCTTGGGACAAGTCCTTCATACAAAGATTTGATTGAATTTAAAGATGGGTATTCCCTGAAGCAGTTCCATGCGAGTTGCCTAAGGATAAAGGCACTCGACATGAGATCGAGCTCAAACCGGGCTCGAAGTACTGTATCATGAAGCAGTGGCCACTGCCTTTTGAGCATGTACTTGCGATCGATAAATTCTCTATCGATCGTTTAAAAGCGGGCCATGTAAGAAACTCAACCTCCCCGCATAGCTCTCCGACCTTTTGTGTGCGAAAGGCCACAGGATGGTGGCGGATAGTGCACGCATTCATAAACTGAATGCTGCAACGGTACCGACTCAAACGCCGATACCTAGAAAAGATGTAATCATAGATGGTATGTCTAAGAGTACCACCTTTTCGTCTATGGATCGAATGAATGGATTTTATCAGATCCTTTTGCGTAAACGGGACATCCCGTACACAGCAGTGAGCACTCCCAGTGGGACGCTCTGGAATGGCTAGTCATGCCTCAGGGGCTTAGTAACGCCCCTGCAACATCCAACAGATGTGTAACAAATCTGTTGAAACCGGTGCGAGAATTCGCACCGAGTTATTGTGACGATGTATTCGTCCATAGCCGGGCCATGGACGGTAAGACGGACGTGGAAGTTCATAAAACTCACGTTCGTCAGGTTCTTACACTTATGCGAAAGCATAAGTTGTGCGCAAATCTCAAGAAGTGTATATTCGCTGCAACCGAAAACCCTTTTCTTGGGTGCATCGTCGGTAAATACGGCGTGCACCCTGATTCCGAAAAGATCAAGGCAATTACCGACTGGCAAGGTTCAGTCGATGTCAAGGGACATAGAAAGTTTCTTGGGCTAGATGCGTAAGTACTCACGCAATTGCGCCGAGATGATAGTTCATCTCTCTCCTCCCTTGATACACAAGAAATAGTTGTGAAACGCTGATTGGCAGCGTTCCTTTGATGACATCAAGCAAAGATTGATGCAATCGCCCGTCTTTGTGATTGCAGGTCAAGACAGACCATTTTATGTGGTCTGTGACGCCAGCAATTTTGCAATTAGCTGTGCGTTATTTCAGTCCGATACAGACGGCGCGGAACGCGACGTCTGTTACCAATCGCGTTGTCTGTTACCAATCGCGTTGTCTGTTACCAATCGCGTTGTCTGTTACCAATCCCGTCAGCTGTAACCCAGCTGAACGCAATTACCCAGTGCATGACAAGGAACGCCTTGCCATGAAATATGCACTGGCTAAGTTTAGGGTCTATCTCCTCGGAGATAGACCGTTAATCGCATAAAACGGACCATGCCTCATTACGCACGGCCGTAAAAAGCCCCCACCTCTCGCAAAGAATGGCGAGATGGCTATCCTTCTTCGCAGAGTATAACTTTTCCGTGGAATATAAACCAGGACGACTTTTTGTCGTCGCTTATGCGTCATCATACCGACCCGGTTTCGAGCCAGCTGCGCACTCCAACAGTAAAAATAATCCCACCGTTGCAACACTCACTACAAGTGCTCCGTCATCAACCTTATTTGATGACATAAAGAAAGCCAACTCAAAGGATAAAGACCTTCTGCGTTTAATGGATCATCTGATGAATCCATTAATAAATCTGTTAAAGATATACCGCTTTATATCGATCGTCATCCGATCGATACATAACACGCAACGGCTTGTTGTATTACGCAGCCGTTGCCGGCGACACTCCACGTGTCGACGACCCAATTCACATTTATTTGCGCATCGTGTATGAGTGTCACGATGCATCAACAAGTGGGCATCGTGGACGTGAGAACAATTATTTCCCAGTATGTCGTGACTTTCACTGGCACCGCCAATATCAGTTCGTGCGCAAGTACATGCGTGCTTGCGAATTATATCATCAGGTGAGGCCTAGCCCTTCATCCCGTGCATCTCTCCAACCTCTATCACTTCCGGCAGAATGTTGGCAGTCCGTATCTATGGACTTCGTCTTCGGATTTCCGAAGCCGATCACAAAAACAATGGAATCCTTGTTTTTGTAGACAGATTCAGCAAGATGGTACATCTTGTTGCAGTACCAGAGTCAACCACGGCTCCGGGCTGTGCCCCTGTCGTTATCGACACGGAATTCAAACTCCACAGTTTATCCCGTGAACTGGTCTCGGATAGAGATCACGGTTTACGGCGAGTTTTGGCAATCCGTGTTCTGATCTCTCGGAACACGGCTGACTATGTCAACTTTTGATCATCCAGAGACAGATGGTCAGACGGAACGCGTAAATCGCGTCCTCGAAGAAATACTTCGAGATAACGTCCAATCGTATCCGATTGGAGCGATTTTTTACCGATGGTCGAATTCGCCATCAACAATTCGATGGATGCGTCTACAACGCAAACACCGTACTTCGTGAATGGCTTACGACATCCACGCATACCCAACGAATTAGAGGGATCCTCTAGTTTAAGGGGGGGGGGACTCGCACGAGCAAAACCATTTCTGGCTCATGCTCATGACGCGTCGATATTACCAACGACGCGGATGATGTCGACGTCGAAGCAATCGACATCGAAAAAGTGAAAGATCTCAAGGCAGTGCGCACCAAGCGCACTGAAAAAGACAAAACAAATGAGTCAGCAGAGATATTTCTGCTGGCTCGAGAATCAGTAGTTCGTTTTGTACAGGATTCCATTTCTTACGCAGTGGACCAGCAGAAACGGAACGCAGACAAACATGGAAGAGCAAATGTTCTTTCATTAAATATTAAAGATCTAGTACTACTGTCGATGGTTAACTAACCTAAGCATGTAGTTACTTAGGTGGGTAGTAGTAAACTACCACCCAAGTTCATTGGGCCATTCTATATACTGTATCGCAGAGGCAATGTGTACACAATAGAATTGCCACGAAGGATGCGAACGCATCCTACGTTTACGTTGGTCGGCTCCGCCCGTACCAGCAGTCCTCGGTTTCTTCCGAAGACGGATCTGGCCACCCCTTTCAAGAATCCCCAAATGATTCTTGTGATCACGAACCAGACTCTCATGTTGAGTCTGGGATTCTCATGTCAAACCCGATGTTCCTCGAATCGCGATGAGCTGACGATAGCTCGTCACGGAGAGCGTGATACTTTTGTTCGTACTCCAACATCGAGTACGCACTTTTCGAAAGGTCTCAACCGTTCGATACGGTGAGTCTGCACCGTCTGCTCCAATGAGTGACGCACACGCGCTCGTGAACACACACACACAAGACCATCCTCTAATACATGGAGGTAGTGGTCGAGTTTATCGATCTTCGACTCTAGAAACGACACATAGGTCGGATCTAATTTTCCCTCCTCCACCACAGCCATTGGTGGATTCCCACGGTGGTCAACGTTTCCTTGTGGAACGCATCGAAAGCCACCATGATATGAAGGGGCGAACGGGTTATCTTGTTCGCTGGCGCGTTATCCACCTTCACATAACAGCTAGGACTCTCATTTTCAGCTTGCTGTTGACGTTGAGGGCCTCGTCCGTCAGAATGACAGATGGGAGCCTCGATCCCAGCTTGGGGTTGACGTTGAGGGCTTCGTCCGTCAGTATGACAGCTGAGAGCCTCGTTCCCAGCTTGGTCTTGACGCTGATGGCCTCGTCCGTCAGTATGACGAGACCCATCTAATAGATCAGAAGGTCCATCGGAAAACACGCGCCCCTGGCGCCTGTAAATCGATTGCAAAACGTCAATCGCATCGCGCATCTCGACAGAGATGCGAGCCCTTCCCCAGGGCGAAGAAATAGAATAAACTTTTCCTTTCACTCGCTTCGTGTTGAAGACACAACACGGACAGGGATCACCCTAGGTGAGGCACGGAGGTCTTGCATCACGAGACAAACGATGGAGTTTTAATATTGCACCGGTTGGAGTTCATTTTTCAAACTTAACGCAAATCGCGTTAAGTTTTATAAGCCAGGAGTTCCAGGCTTGCATCAACGAGATTTTATCTCGCTTGTTGTTGCCGCTATACCATCGATGCTTAAGAAAAGCATCCAAATAAAAAGCTTCCTCAGCGCGAAAATTTTTCGCGCTGAGATCAATGCCATGTGGCTTTGTCGCAATAATAAGAGAAATTTGTTGTGAGGAGTAGTCTCTTCAGACAAGCAACTGACTAGCCGTTCGGACAAAAGCCACGGCTTTTTCTCAGGGAAAGACGAGACATTTTAGTGTCTACACTGCCCTGATTGGTACCCCGTGAAGCAGGGGTACCACAAGAACTTTTATTACGGTGGCTTAAGCCATCGTAATCACCACGCACAGGAATAAGTGCGGGGCACGGCACAGGAGACGGTGCTGGTGATGAGAAAACAACCTCATCGTCGAGACAAAACATGCTATAGCGAACGCTATTACCACGACTACCCGATTGAGCCCCCTCATTTGAAGCTCATAGTCAGCTGCCTGACGTTCAGGCGGCTGTTTCGCTATCTACGAGTCGGCCATCTCGTCCCACTCACATTCATAGTCGACCGCCAAAGAGGGGTCGCACTCACGTGGTGACTCACCACGTGCACCCGCAACATTTAGTGTTGCGGGAGAAGATGATACTACGCCAGATGAAACGTCTGCCAGAAGAGACAAAAAAAAAGGCGCTGCCCGCGGCTGCATGTACTGCAGCCGAAGGTCCACACTATTCGCTGACCGCATGGACTCGTTAATCCTGCGATAAAATTGAAAATGATGGTTCTGACCAATCAACATCGTTTCCAATTAAGTGGTCTTATAGTGATCGCTCTATTCAATGACAGTCAGAGTGATTGTCGTTGAGGGAGGGGTACTGTAACGGGGTGTCTTAATTAATATATTATGTAAAAGGTAGATTTTTTTTGGAAAATATTATCTTACGTAGTAATTTTTGGAACGCTCATCCATTGGTAGATATTGGCCATTATATCTACCTGCTTCGAGGCCCTGTCAGCACTGGACGCGCGCAAAGAGAGAGACACATAAAACTTGATTACATGTTTTTGTATTAGTATATAATAAAGTTAGTATCAAATTGACAGAAACAGAAGAACTTAATTATATTAAATAAAATTTACTTTTAACCCTCTTTAAAGCAATATTTTTAAAGAGAGTCTTTCTCTGCATGTACTAGTGTACGTGAAGTGACGCGTGGCACCACTTGTATTGAAGCAGTGCAAAGTGGATTTGTACTGAAGCAGTACAAGTCGGCAGTGCCCCCCAAACCCATGGCATACATTAGAAATCGTTATTATTTATACTTGTAATGTTTATTGAAATCGCTCTCCGAATTTTAACTAGTATGGTACACTCCCCGTATTGTAATTATTTTCTATTTCACTCCCTAGACCCGGTTCAGGCAAATGTTGAGCCGCCATGTTCCTAATTGAGGGCTCGAGCCGAGCTCCTGGATTTGAAGCCGGGCAAGCGTGATCTTCACGCTTATGCCCAACATACACGATACCTTGTAAGTTGTATGGCGAGTTATCCAATAGATGAACAGACACAAATAACTGTGTTTACTTAAGTTCTTGAAGGCGGTCCGATGTATTCCCTAAATCGGTACCGTGGCAGTTGCCTTAATAAAGGCACTCGACACGAAATTGACCTGATCCCAGGCTCGAAATATTGTGTCATGAAGCAGTGACCATTGCCTCGTAAACAAGTATTAGCGATCGTCAAATTCTTTGCCGATCGCTAAGCAGCGGGCCATGTAAGGAAGTCAACCTCCCTACATAGCTCTCTGACGTTCGTTGTGCGAAAGGAGCAGAAAGGTGGCGGACTGCGCATGCGTTCAATAAATTGAACGCTTTAACGGTACCGGCTCAAACGCGGATGAAAAGACGAAATCATTGACGGTATGTCGAAGGGGACCATTTTTTCATCAATGAGTCTTATGGATAGATTCTATCAGATCATTATGCCTGAAAAGGATATCCCGTTCACAGCAGTAAGAACCCCAAGTGGAATGCTATGGAAATGGCTAACATTACCACATGGAGTTAGTAAATATTAAAAAAATTAAAAATTAAAAATTAAAATGCCCCTGCAACATTTAACATATGTGTAATCAATCTGTTAAGATCGGTGCGAGACGCATCGAGTTTATTTTAATGACGTCTTCGTTCATAGCAGAGCCATGAACGGAACGTTGAAAGTTCAAGTACATCGTATCCACGTCCGAAAGGTTCTTACACTTATGCGAAGAATAAGGTGTATGCAACTTTCAAGAAGTGTATATTCGC
This sequence comes from Bremia lactucae, assembly GCF_004359215.1. Classification (NCBI taxonomy): domain Eukaryota; phylum Oomycota; class Peronosporomycetes; order Peronosporales; family Peronosporaceae; genus Bremia; species Bremia lactucae. Next base: position 1,522,409 of record NC_090620.1, read on the forward strand.
TGCAAGCGTAATACCCCTTCTCGGATGCGCCCTGATCCTGAAAAGCTCAACGCAATTACCGATTGGTCTATTCCAGTCGATGTAAAGGGACTTCGAAAATTCCTCGGCTAAGCAGCATAACTGGATAAGAACTCACGCAATTATGCCGAAATGACAGTACATTTTACTTCTTTGTTGAAGAAATAGTTTAGTGGTTATGAAACGCTGATTGTCAGTGTTACTTTGAGGGTATCAAGCGAGCTTGATGCAATCGCCAATCTTTGATTCCAGACCAAGACCGACCATTTCAAGTGATCCATGAAGCCAGCGATTTTGCAATCGGCTGTGCGTTAATGCAATATGACACAGACGGCGCTGAGCGCGTCGTCTGCTATCAGTCGCGTCAGCTTCAACCTGCTAAACGCAATAATCCAGTGCATGACCAAAAATTCATTGCCATGAAATATACACTGGCTAACTTTAGGGTCTATCTCTTGGAAGATAGACAGTTCATTGTTTTTACGGACTATGCATCTTTATCCACGTCCGTAAACAGTCTCCACCTCATGCAAATAATGGCGAGTTGGTGTCTACTTCGCGAGAATTAGCTTCTTCGTGATCTACAAACCAGGACGACTTAACTTCGTCGCTGATGCCCTTTTGTGCCGGCCCGTTTTAAGCCGGCTGCGCAAATTAGCAGTGACGATTCGTTCACTGCTGCAACAATCAACAGTGAGCATGAGCTCTATTGCAACGATAAGTGTTTCGTCGTCAACATTACTTGACGACGTTAGAAGAGCCTATCTAGAAAACAAGACTCTTACAGGTCTGATCGCAACAATACTTATAATAATTGTCGAAATTGTACCGATCTTTATCAGATCAATACACAACACACAATTAATTACTGTATTACAGAGCCGTTGCTGGCGATACACCTCATGTCGTCATCACCGCTCATAGTGATTTGCGCTTAGAATCATGTATGAGTGTCACAATGCACCAACAAGTGGGCATCGTGGACGCGAGAAACCTTGTCTCAGGATAAGCCGCGATTTCTTGTGACCGCCCCAGTATGAATTTGTCTGCAAGTACATACGTGCTTGCGAAGTTTGTCAACGGGTGAAGCCCATTGCTTTATCCTGTTCGCCGTAACAACCTCTGCCTGTTCCGGCAGAGTGTTAACAGTCTGTATCTATGGACTTTATTTTCGGATTTCCCGAATACAATCATAAAAATAATGGTATTCTTGAGTTGCTGATCGTTTCAGGAAGATGATAGATCTTGCTACAGTTTGACATTATCAACTGTATTCCAAGTGATTTGAACACAGATTGCCAGAACTCTGGCGTGAAATTGGGGTCTCGATCGAAGACCAGTTCACGGGGTAACCCATAGAGTCGAAATCGTCTCAGTAGAGACACGAGCACAACCTTTGGCTGTGATCGACGCTGAGCTTCTGACCATCCTGAAACAGATGGTCAGACATAACTTGCAAATCGTATTCTCGAAGAGATACTTCGCGGATACGTCCACTCTTTTACGAGTTGGATCGAGTTCTTGCCCATGGTAAAAATTGCCATCAACAATTAAGTGCATCTTTTACAAAGCATACACCGTTTTTCGTGAATGTCTTACGCCATCCACGTATGACCACCTTGTTCAATAGTGACTCTTATTCAAGTAGAAGGACTAGTTTGAGCAAAGAACAGTCTACACACCCCCGCAGAGCGCACCGGGCGCACTTAAAGCAAAAACAAACCCGAGTCAGCAGGAGAATTTTTGCTTTTTAGAAAAGCAGTGGTCTGTTTTGCGCAGGATTCTATCGCTGATGCGTTGGACGGACATAAACGTAACTCTGACAAAAATGGAGGAACAAACATTTTTTAATTTAATGTTAATGATACAGTCTTATTGTCTACGGTAAATTAATCTAAACTTGTGGTGACGAATGTGAGCAATTAAAAATTACTGCCCAGGTATATCGGCCCGTTCCGTGCACTGCACCGCCAAGGCAGTGCGTACACGATCGAGCTGCCTCGTAAAATGCGTTACTTTCTACATTTACGTCTCCGCCGTATCATTAGTACGGGCTTCTTCCTATTCCGAATCAAATCTGCACGGTCTAAGACATCCGCGAAAGACTAATGGCCCCGAGTCACAATATGATAACCTCGGGACAAAGTTTGGTTCTCACGAACCAGAAGTTCCACTACGTTTTTCAACCATAAATTCTTATGACAAGATGCCGCCAGGTCGTCTCAAAGGGACTGATGTGTCCGTTCGTTCGTAAATTTATCAACCAAAGCTTGCACATTTTTTAACCGTTCGCGAGAAACATCGTCGACCGTCGTCCAGAATTCGCGACGACGGGAACGTTCATGATCAACATCCTCAACGTAGATACATGTGGTTTGATCGAAGTCACGGTGATGACTCGAATTCGACGTTTGAAACGAAATAGATTTTCGTGCCCCTCCACATCCATTGACTCTGGTGGTAAGAAGCGTCTTAAAGTCGAACGTTTCTCGAACCACCGCGAAGTGAAGGGGGTCCGAACGAGTTATCTCGTTCATTGGCGAGGGCTGGGAACCTTGTTCCCAACTAATGATGGGTGTCCCGGGTAGTACGACGAGACCGATCCTCCTCATTAGATGATTCATCTGAAAACGAGCACTTCCCGCACTCGTAAAAGAATTGTAGGTTCTCATTTCCTTCGCGCATCTTGAAAGAGGTGCGCGTCTTCCAATGAGCATCCTTAAAGGAGTTTGCCGCCTTAGGGGCATGGCCTGCGCCCTTAAAGCAGCAAGGACATGAACCCCCACGAGAGGCCAGGCAAGCCTGCCTCTCCGGACAACCGGTGCAGCTCGCAGCGTTCATTCAATACGGTCCGTCTTTTGAACCGATCCCGAAAGCATCCAGGTTATCAATCCAGTTCCCGCGGCCTAGGCTTGCACATTAACAATGAATGCTTCCCAAGTTTGAAACGAAGGAGTGACATTCTTTGCATGCTTACATGCCATCGATACCGGAAAGAAGCATCGATAAAGAATTTTTTTTTCGTCCTCGGCAGGCTAGGGAAGCCTGGACGAGTCAAACAACGGGTTTTGTATCTCTCGTTGGCCAGCTGCTTTAGAGGACAACCACGTTTCTTTAAGGAGCGACACGCAATGTTTTGGGGTCCATCTCACTTTGTAAATGTTATCATCTTTGCAAACTTTATTTTATTAGGAATGCAAGCGAGTGGAAGTGGATTAAAGTGAGTAAATCAAGGTCTCCTGGGAGTATTAGTTAGCTGCTTCTATACAGAAAATCTTACTAATAATAGTACGGTGAAGCCTGTGTCTCAGGCAAAAATATGCATGGCTGGACCGCTTCTCTCACCGGAAGCGCGGACACGCCCAGAATAAGAGGTTGTTGCTGCTTTGACAATACTGCTATAGGTCGCCGTCATTT
>NC_090620.1:1528922-1574471 GCF_004359215.1 Bremia lactucae
CAATACTGCTATAGGTCGCCGTCATTTCATCAAATTCAGCCTTCTGGTAATCATTTCACTGCAATTCCGGATTGCATCATAGTAGCAGGCATCCGCCAGGACTTCCACTTTAGAGGTCCCTTTTCGAAGGGATGTCGGACATGGTCGGGCAAGTACAGTAGCGTTACGATATGCAAAAGATTTGTAGCGAGGAAATTAATAGTACGGTGAAGCCTGTGTGGCTTCGTGGTAGAGCATCTGTCTTGTGAGCAGAAGTCCCCTACCCGGTTCAATCTCAAGCGGAAACATGCATGGCTGGGCTGCTTCTCTCATCTCGTCTTGTGGTAATCATTTCACTGCAATTCCGAATTGCATCATAGTAGCAGGCATCCGCCAGGACTTCCACTCTAGAGGTCTTTTTCGAAGGGATGTCGGACATAGTCGGGCAAGTACAGTAGCGTAATAGTACGGTGAAGCCTGTGTGGCGCCGTGGCAGAGCATCTGTCTTGTAAGCAGAAGCCCCCGCCCCGGGTTCAATCTCATGCGGAAAATTCAGCTTTCAAATTATGTTCAGAGAAGAATGTATGCCATATTGCAATTCTAGGCGAGATGTCGGTGAGTTTGTTACGGTCCGCAGTGATGCGTTATCCGTATAATCCACAAATAGTTCGTTGCCCAACAGGTGCACTCGAAACTTAACAAGGGCATACTTTATTGATAACAGCGCCTTGTCATGCACAGAGTAATTCAGTTCCGCGGCTTTCAAAAGCCGGGTTTGATTAAGATATGACACGGTCAACGCCGCCGTCCTTATTCTGCTTGAGCTCGCTGCCGTAAGCAAAATTTATTGCATCGCAGATGACGCTTAAGAGCTTTCCCGTGTCTGGCAATGCCAACACCGGTGCCTCTACAATAGACTGCTCCACTGATGTGAAGCATCTACTTGTTCCTTTTACCAAATTCATTTTTCATCCTTTAAAGGAGGTCAGACAAGGGCTTACACAGCTTCGCATAACTCTTACTATACTTATGCAAGTATTTAGCAAGTGGCGCAAATCATTCACGTGTCGTAGATTGCCCATTCCTTTACAGCTTTACCTTGTCTGGGTCTGCTCGTACACCATGTTGCCTGATATGCAACCCAGCACAGGTATCTCAGGGACCCCAATGACGCACTTTTGCAAGTTGACGTACGATTCGGCGTCACCCAAAGTCTGCAACACAGCGTCTAAAGTTGCTTGTGCGACTCTATTGCGGTCAGCCCGTCCTCGGCGCTACTAAGCTTGAATACGTCGTCAAAGTAATGCGGCGCGTAGACACGGGTGTATCGGGGCAACTCCGACTTGCACTGCTTCAGTACAAGTCCACTTTGCACTGCTTCAGTGCAAGTGGTGCCACACGTCACTTCACGTACACTAGTGCGTGCAGAGGAAGACTCTCTTTAAAACACTTGCTTTAAAGAGGATTGAAGTAAACTGTATTTAATATAAATAAGTTTTTCTTTTTCTATCTATTTAATTCTAACTTAGTTATGTACTATACAAGACATGTAATTCAGTCTTATCTGTCTCTCTCTTTGCGCGCGTCCAGTGCTGACTGGTCCGCGGAGAAAGAAGATATAATGGCCTATATCTACCAATGGATAAGCTTTCCGAACATTATAATGTAAAGCAATTTTCTCCATATTCTTCGAATATTATTCACCTGTTAAATAATATATTACTTAATAACCTTTAAGCTTAATTCATATAACGATACAACCCGTTCCATCACCCCTCCTTAACCGCCAATCACTCTGTCTGTCATTGAATAGAGTGGTCACTATAAGACAACTGGATTGAAAACGATGTTGATTGGTCAGAAGCATCACATTCAAATATATCGCATGGTTAACAAGTCCATGCGGTGTGCGATAGTGCGACGCCTTCGGCTGCGGAACATGCAGCCGCGGACGACGAATTAGTGTCTCTTGCGGCAGATATTTCGTCTGCCGTAGTTGCATCTTTTCCCGCAACACTAACTGTTGCGTATGCACGTGGTGAGTCACCACGTGTATGCGACCCCTCTTTGGCGGTCGACAATGAATGCGAGTCGGACGAAATGGCCGGCTTGGAGTACAGAACAGTCGCCTGATAATCGGCAGGCGGCTGACTATGAGCCTTCGAATAACGGGGCTCAATCGGATGGACACGATAATACCGTTCGCTACAGCATGTTTGGTTTCGACGTTGAGGATGATTCCTCATCGCCAGCACCGTCTCCCGTGCCATCTTCCGCACATATTTCTGTGCGTGGTGATGACGATGGCGTACTCTATCGTAATAAAAGTTCTTGTGGTACCCCTGCTTCAGTGTATACTACTCAGGGGAGTGCACACAATAAAATGTCTCGTCTTGCTTCTGAGAAAAAGCAGTGGCTTTTGCCCGAATGGCTAATCAGCTTTGTCTGAAGAGACTACTCCTCACAATAAATATCCCTTCTTTATTGCGACAAAGCTACATGGCCTCGATCACAGCGCGAAGAACTTTCGCGCTGAAGAAAAATTTAATCTGGATGCTTTTTTTAAGCATCGATGGTATTGTGGCAGCAACAAGCGAGATAAAAGCTCGTTAATGCAAGCCTTGAACGCATTTTTTTTCGCAATGTCAAAGGCATTGGACGCGAAGCCTGGCTTTAAACACTTATTGCGATTCGCGTTAAGCTTGAAAAACGAACTCCAACCGGTGCAAGATATAAACTGCCACGATTGCCTCGAAAGTTAAGACTTCCATGCCTCACGTGGAGTGATCCCTGTCGTGTTGTGTCGACAACAAGAAACGAGTGAAAGGGGATGTGTATTTCCTTTCTTCGCCCTGGTGAAGGGCTCGCATCTCTAACGAGATGCGCGATGCGATTGACGTTTTGCAATCGATTTACAGGCGCTAGGGGCGCGTGTTTTCCGATGGACCTTCTGATCCATCAGATGGGTCTCGTCATACTGACGGACGAGGCCCTCAACGTCAACAACCAGCTGGGAACGAGGCTTTTAGCTGTCACGTGAAAGTGGATGACCGCGCCAGCGAACAAGATAACTCGTTCGCTGCACCTACACATCACGATGGTTTAGAATACGTTCCACAAGAAAACGTTGACCAACGTGGGAATCCACCGATGGTTGTGGCGGAGGATGAAAAATTAGATTCGACCTGTGTGTCGGATCTAGAGTCGAAGATCGACAAACTCGACCACTATCTCCATGTATTCGAGAAGGGTCTTGATCACGAGCGCGGTAAGAGTCCACTCGTTAGAACAGACGGTGCAGGCTCACCGTATTGAACGGTTGGAAGACCGTTCAAAAAGTGCGTACTCAATTTTGGAGAACGAACGGAAGTATCACGCTCTTCGTGAGGAGCTTTTGTCAGCTCATCGCGATGTTGAGAAACTTCGGATTCGGCATGAGAATCTTCAGACTCAACATGATAGTCTGGTTCGTGATCACAAGAATCTTTTGGGGATCCTTGAAAGGTGTAGTCAGATCCGTCTGCGGAAGAAACCGCGTACAGATGTTACGGGCCGACCAACGTAAAACGTAGGATGCGTTCGCATCCTCCGTGGCTATTTTATTGTGTACGCATTGCCTCTGCGATGCAGTAAACGGAATGGCCATGAACTTGGGTTGTAGTATTCCATTAACGCACAGCCAGTTGCGAAATCTCTGGCGTCACAGACCACCACGAATGGTCTGTCTTGATCTGCCATCGTTAAGATGGGCGATTGCATCAAGCTTTGCTTGATAACTTCAAAGGAACGCTGACATTCAGCTTCCATAACCATTTCTCGTCTGTGTTCAAGAGAAGAGAGAGATAAACTGTCATCTCAGCATAATTGCGTGAGTACTTGTGCAAGTACGTCGCTAGCCCAAGGAACTTTCTAAGTCCCTGATATCGACTGGAACTAGCCAGTCGGTAATTGCCTTGATCTTTTCGGGATCAGGGCGCACGCCGTCTTTACCGACGATGCACCCAACAATAGGTATTTTGCGTGCAGCGAATACAGAGTTCTTGAAATTCGCGTACAACTTATGCTTTCGCATAAGTGTAAGAACCTGACGAACGTGAGTTTTATGAACATCCACGTCCGTCTTTTCGTCCATAGTTGGGCTATGGACGAATACATCGTCAAAATAACTCGGCGCGAACTCTCGCACCGGCCTCAGCAGATTCGTTACGCATCTGTTGAATGATGCAGGGGCGTTACTAAGCCCTATGGCATTACTAGCCATTACTAGAGCATCGTGTAGGGGGTGTTCACTGCTGTGTACGAGATGTCCCGTTCACGCATAAGAATCTGATAAAACCCATCCATCAGATCCATAGACGAAAAGATGATACTCTTAGATATACCTTCTATGATTACGTTTTTCCAGCTATCGGCGTTTGAGCCGGTACCGTTGCAGCATTCAATTTATTGAATGCGTGCTATCCGCCACCCTCCTGTGGCCTTTTGCACACACAAGGTTGGAGAGCTATGTGAGGAGGTTGACTCCCTTACACGGCCCGCTTTTAATCGATCGATACAGAATTTATCGATCGCAACTACATGTTTACGAGGCAGTAGCCAATGCTACATGACACAAAACTACGAGCCCGGTTTGCCCCGATCTCATGTCGAGTGCCTTTATCCTTAGGCAACCCACATGGTTTTGCTTCAGGGAATTTCATTCCTTAATTCGATCAAATCTATGTATGAAGGATTTGTCTTAAGTGACTTCCAGGATTGAGTAGTATATCTCTCAATTCGAGTCTTCACATCAAGGACTTTTACGTCCATCGATGAGCTGCTGAGAACCCGTTCGTCTCTGCTTAAAATTACCGCTGACCGAATATCGGTTGCTGCTCCATCGAACTTGCGCGGGTCCATCCGAATGGGCCACGGCTGATGCGGCCGGGCGGAGAGCATCTCAACTGTCCTGTTGGGAGCCTCCCTTCGAGCCTCCTCACGCCTGCAAATAAAATTTATAGTAATAAAATATTGATCACGTGGACTTCTTTTGCCTAAGCTCATTCTGAGTCTTAGTGTCAGACTCCGCCACACCATGGCTCTGTGCCTCGGACACCTCAAATTGCTCCAACTGAGCAACATGTTGCTCACCCCCTCCGCCAAGTGCTCTGCCACCTCCCGATGATGTTCAGAGAGCTGGGGCTCCTGAGCTCAATCGATATTGAGGCTCATCTTCACCGACACACCCACAGAGGCGGATCGTGGGAAGGACTACAAGTGCTACCAAGGGCAGGCAGGCGCTACTATAGCAGCCACGTTCTAAATACGCACACACCTTCAGGTACAGTGAGGTAGTTGGTGTGCGCCTAAGCGACCGCACCCAACAAATAGTACAAGCAGTAATCCAGCTTCATGTGCGGACTTGTTCACTAGGCAGTAGTTTTTGAGACTAATATAGATTTAATATGATCAAATATTTTTTTCCCAATCAATAGATACCATCTCTGTAGATGTGCATCTCTAACTGGTTGGCATACTTATTTTGAATACGTCGTCTCGCAGATGACATCAGTCCCAGACGTCATCCTATCTATTGTGAATGCACCTGTGTGCATCACATACACAACGGTGGATTACTATGTGAACCTCACGCGAGTAACAGGTCAATTACCGTTACACGAGATATTTGACCTTCCCGTTCAGTGAACTTTAGGGTGTGTAACATAAGGCAATTAGCCCGTTACAATGTCAGATGAGGACTTTAGACTCAGAGAGTTACTTAGTTCTATAAAAATTAAGAATTTAATAACTTATTAAGTTGAGCAACCTCGTAGAGAGTAGTGAACCCTAGTTCAAGGGACTCTGTGATTCGTAGAACCAAGTGGCAGCTAATGCACGAGAGTAAATACCATAGGAAGGCTGATTACTATCGCTGATCGAAGCGCAAGTCTCAAGAAGGCACTTGACACTTTCAGATCAAAACGGAAACTGAGTTTATTTGAATTTAGATATAAAACTTGCCCTAATTACATTTAAAATAGATTCTGTCCACAAGAATGATATCTGGTGGCGACCACTGGAATTACCAGTTATAAATGGGGTTTAATGATAGTGCTTATTTTAAATTAAGAAGAGGATAGTTGACCCATAACGTGAAATGAACGATATTACTAACCGAAGTGTACCCCATTACGCCCTTCCCGATCAGACTGTTGACACCGAGTGTCGACAATCGCACACATTTCCTCTTTGAGGTTGGATACTGAACAGCTAACCTTAAGGTTGTGCTTACGTCCTTTTGTCTTATGACACCCAAGCCAGTCTTACCCGACCCTTTCCGCTTTCGTGGATGATGAAGGGATGGTGCCTTTCAAGACTAACATTTTGTCTGAGGAAGAGGTAGGGAACCCAACACAAACACGTACCAGCGTGAAGACGAGTCTCGTAAAGCTCCCAATACGTTCCCAGAACGTGGTTAGCGGATGCTTAAACCGCCTTACGCGGAACATTGGGCCTGGGTCCAATAATATAACGAACCCGCTCAATAAAGAGCAAGAGCAGGCCAATTTAAAGGAGGTACGAGCTCGTCAAAGGACTGCGGCCCTTGCAAAGGTATACTTTTCACAGTGAGTATAGATTCACACCACTAAGTGTGGAAGCCATCGCCCCAAAAGGTTGCTGTTCGTAAGCTGCATACCTGGGCTGTTGGGCCCAAGACAATTACACCGAAGGAGCGTGCTGCCCTTAACGAGCGATACCTTATTCCCATGATTATGACGCCACGTCGCTATTGAGAGAGTCTTTCAAGTCAAGAACGTGGTGCTTATGTGGTCTTTATGAGGGAGTCTATATCAAAACGGGTCAGAATCCGAATACGAGAAAGCATTTGTAATATAGATCAATCGGTCCCATCTCCTTACAGATATATGGCCTTACAGACTCTTTTGATGTGGCTGACGTTCGTTTAGAACGATAACTCCACTGCGATTTTGCGATGTTGGAACTCTTGCGTGTGTGAGACCGTTCACAAAACGAGTTTGTGCTCCAGCGCTTTGGTGTCACAGCACCCACGCTGCGCAGAACGGCTTTAATGACGCGATTAATACGTTTAGTTTGACCATCGGTCTGCGGATGGTCCGCGGTGGACATGTACAGTCTGGTGCTAAGCACTGAAAATTGATTTCCAGAATTTACCTGTGAAACGGGGATCCCGATCAGAGGCAATCCCTACTGGCAAATCGTGTTGTCGAAACACGCGACCGATGAACAGCCTCGCTGTACCTTCACCACCAATGGTATCCGGCACAGCCGCTAAGTGAGCAAATTTGCTCGATTGGTCAACAAAGACCACTTTGCCAGTGATACCGGCTGAATCTTCGGTAGACCGAAAACAAATCCATACTAATGGATTCCAACACCCTGACGGTACGGGCAGACTTGCCAGTGGCGCAGCAGCATGCGCCGAGGGTTTAACCCCTTGGCAGGTTTCGCATGTGCGAACGTATGTGCTGACCTATTTGTAAAGTTTTAGTCACCAATAAAACTAACTTACAGCGCCGTAGGGCTTTATCTACCGAGGTGACCACCAAGGACAGTATCGTGTACCTCATAGAGGTTTCGGTACCTCAAACCCTCATCACGAAGAATGACGACGCACGGAGGATCCGCAGCGTCCGTGCAATAATGCATCAGGTCGTTATTGATAGAAAACTGATGTAATTTTGCACCCAAACGTGCCGACATATCGAAACTGATTCAGTGCTATTTAAAGCTCGTAGCAGAGCTGCACACTCTTCATCCTTGGCGTAAACCGATCGGATTAATTCAATAACAGGCGACATTATTATATTGAATGGGAGAACTCATAATCTGTCCGGCGTAATAACGCATCAGCAAAGCATTCTGCTTGCCAGGCTTATACTTCACCTCAAAGTTGTATTCGGCGAAAAAATTAAGCCAGTGGGCCATTCCCTTTGAGAGATGGGGTGCCTTAGTCGCAGTGCTTCATGACGCGTGATCGGTATAAATCACGAACGGCTTAGAGCCTAGCAGATGAACTCTAAATTTGACACGAGAATACTTCATAGCAAGTAACGCTTTGTCATGACTAGGTAGTTCTTTTCCGCAGCTTTGAACTGTCCACACTCGAACACAGTTACACGTTCACGCCCAGCAACATCTGTTTGTAACATAGCACTGCCAATGGCAAAATCCGATGCGTCACAGACGACACTGAAAGGCCAATTTGGATTTAGCAGTTACAGAACCGGGGCATGGATAAAAAAAAACTTATCTGCTTGCAAATCATCATGCTCTGTGCTAGTCGAGCAGCAGTCTTTATCCTTTTTAAAGAGATAAGATAATGGCCTAGCCATATGAACGTAATTTTCGCTATATTCGTGCGAATAATGAGCGAGACCCAACCACTTGCGCAAATCCTTTTGTTTTTAGGAACCGGCCAATCTGATATGGCTTTTACCTTAGCGGGATCCGCTCTAACGCGTCGCCCTCCAATAAAGAACCCTAAGAAAGGGATTTCTTCTGCGCCAAAAAGGCATTTAGATGCATTGACATACAATTTATTCGTGCGCATACACTCGAGCACTGCTTGAAAATGGTCGATATGGTTTATCACATCCGATCGACCCTGCTCCGCACGACTATGGACAAAAATTTCAGCAACTTAAGTCTGCGCATGACCTCTCTGTGGTCGGAACAGTTGCGTCACTAGACGGTCAAAAGTGGTCGAGGCATTGGAAAGCCTTTGTGGCATTACCAACCACTCCCATAGCATGCCGATTGGGGTGCTAACCGCTGTAAGTGGAATATCATTAGCTTGTATGAGCCGATGATAATAACCATCGACTGTAACGGAGTGTCGTTCCATAAATATTATTTCCTATGAGAGATTGATGAATTATTTATTCTATGAGAGGAAATATTATTGTGTGATAGACATTATTGTCTTTAGTAATTTTGACTTTTAGTTCCAATATTACCAAATGTGATAAGATTGACGCAATAAGACAATAGCTCTATCAATTGGTTATTTAAGTACAAATCAACCCCGCCAATCGTCATAAGACACCATTGTGCGGTACGCAGGTGGGCGTCATACATAGTTTGGTATTTATGTAATACAATCAGTTGTAGATAGAAGATCGTTACGTAGGAACTTAATATATTAATACAGTGTTACTTTCTCTCTAACTCAAAGCCTTAGAATTGGCCTTTGGTAGCTAGGAATTCCTAGCTACTTAGTGCCTCCCTTTGCACGTCATGTACGTGAAGTAGTCGAGGCGCACCACCTTCACTGTAATCAGTGTAGGTTGACTAGTACTGTTATCAGTACTAGCAAAGGGGCGCCCCGTTACACTAGGTAGCACTTTGAAGTTCGTTTAACGGCTCGCGCACTTTTTATTCAGGATGTCCATGTTGAATGAAGAAGGAGGGAGCTTTCAAGCACCTCAAGAAGGCTATCACGCGACGCGTGAAAGGTTTACTTATTTGAGTGATTTTGAATGGAAAGAGATCGAACGCATGAGCTCGGTCGTAGGTGGGGCAGCCGTTGGCACCATGCTGATCACTCTAAAGACAGATGAACAACATGCGGCTATAGCCGAGTTCGTACAACATGAACTCGACGGGGCCCAAGAAAAAGTATCAGTGCTTCACCAGCAAGGCTCTCAACACCCGAAGGTAATGAGAGAACAGGGTGCTCAACAGTTTGAACTGTTGTGACAGATGCTGCTTGCGGGCCGACGCTTCCGCGTCGACCCGAAAGCGTAAAGATAGAAATCTTTAAGTTTAGGGCAGTCGAAGGCGAATTCCTTCTCCGGCTCGAACTAGAGTCGCTCAACCAAGCGATCTCTACAGCGGTACAGGAGGACTTCAGTCTACAGGCTTTCGTCCACTCCGAAGCTTATCGTCCTCCGAGACGACGAGAAAATGGAGGTCCAGAGCCAATTGACGTCTACTATGTGGTGTGCAAGAAACCTCGCTATTCAAGTCACAAGCGATTGCAAAACTGCAATAGCTGTCAAAAGAATGGCCACTACGCCTATGAGTGTAGTGCCCTACACCCAGTGCCATGAAAAACCGAGCAAAACGATCGCCCCCGCTAGAAGCATCGGAGGACCTGGATCCGACGCTGTTGCGAAATCGCAACGACGAGGCGAATCGTCAAAAAACGGTCGGGTTCAGTATGTGCGGGGTGCCCTACTGATCCAGCAACGTCAAACGAATTTGCAGGCCTTTTGACGAAAGTTATTCCTCACACACAAACATTGTGTGTAACTGCCCCAGCGGATGATAATAACCTAATCACCCTAAAATTAAGATAGTCAAATTATATGCCACTTATGTCCCAAGTCGATTGTGAGGCGTCTACTAAATTTATTAGAAGCCGATCGCTAGAAGATCGCAGAATCGAATTTATTGAGCGCGATATCCCTCTTACGAAGATGAAAGTACGCCTAGCAACAGGCGCATCTGTAACAGTAACAAAACGTGTAGTTGGTATCCAATACACAAATAGTACAATGGTGATTTGATCGTACTAGATTTGGATGAAAAATTTAATGTCATCCTTGGATTACCATGGCTCAGAAAATACGTGATATGTATAAGTTGGCAGCATCTAGCCGTGATGATGCCTGTCTCTTGTTCACCTGATGGCCAACTGATGAACGTCTTGGAGCCGTCCACAAATTGTGGATGTCCTACGAGTGAGTGCGATGGCCTCACTTGTGGTTCGGTCGTTATTATGACAGCACAAGACCTCAGTGTGAATGCTCAACAAACTTTGGAGTTAGATCCGGCCGGCTGTGCACAAGCAAAGGCAGCGTCGAAGTTCGAACACTCAAATAAGTCAAGTAGTACGAAACAAGGATGCTTGCTTTGATAGCAACTTCCAAGAAATTCTTAGCGCCTGCCTATAAGAGACACTGCGAAAGTCCTAGATCGACTGGAGATTCGATCGTAGAGGATCTCGATATGGGTGCCCAACCACAGAAAGAGGCAGTTGGGGAGGATACTTTGAGATTAAAACTTGAGGGAATAAGTCCCTAAATATCTGCGGGGATAAGTCCCCAGAAACCTGTGGTCCAAGGTTATCAGGTACCTTTGGAAATAACCTCCAAAGAGGAAATGAGGCATTAAATATCGTGGTAAACAACGGATCAAGTGTAGGCGCTTATACACTTGATCTGATAGCGCCTCCGAAGTTAGCTTTGGAGATAACTTAATTGCCAGCGCTAGAACCGAAACGGTTCTTGCGTGATCTGCGTGCTTGTAACAGATGACAACTACGTGGCCGATATTCGGTCGGCAATACTATTTACTGAGAACGAACGGGTTATCAGCAGCTCATCGATGGACAAAAGTGTCCTCGATGAGAAGACTCGGATGGAACGTTTTACGTCCCAATCCTGGAAGAATTCGAAGACAAATCCTTAATATAAATATTGATCGAATTGAAGGATGTATTTCCTGAGTCCGTACCGAGCGAGTTGCCTAAGCATAAAGGCACTCGACACGGAATCGACATACTGTGAGATGAAGCAGTGTCTATTGCCTCGTGAACAAGTTTATGCGATTGATGAATTCTTTGCCAATTATTAGCGGCCGGTCATGTGAGAAAACTAAATTTTTCACAACGCTCTTCAAACTTTTGTGTGCGTAAAGCAACAGGGGGATGGCGGATAGTGCATGGATTCATAAATTGAACGCTGCAATTATACCAGCTTAAACGCTAATACCACGAAAAGACGTAATCATTGATGGTATGTCAAAGAGCGCTATCTTTTCGTCAATGGGAAGGATGAATAGATTCTATTAGATCCTGATGCAGGAACAAAATATTTCCTTCAAAGCAGTACGCACCCCAAGCGGTATGCTATGGGAGTGGCTAGTCATGCCACAGGGACTTGGTAATGCCCCTGCGACATTTAGCAGATGTGTAACCAATCTGTTCAGATTGGTGCAGGATTTTGCACCGAGCTAATTTGATGACGTCTTCGTTCATACCAGAGCCATGAACGGATAGTCGGGGACGTTGAAGTACATCGTACCCACGTCCAAAACGTTCTTACACTTATGCGTAAGCACAAGCTGTATGCAAATCTCAAGAAGTGTATATTCGCTGCATGCGATTACCACTTCTTAGGTGCATCGTGGGAAAACACGGTGTACGCCCGGGTCCAGAAAATATTACGGTGATCACCGATTGGTCAGCGCCAGTCGATGTAAAATGGACTTAAAAAGTTCCTTGGCTTAGCGGCGTACCTGCACAAGGTCTCACACAATTACGCCGATATTTAAGTACATCTTTCTTCTTTGTTGAAGAAAGTGTAAAGTGGTCAAGGAACGCTGATTGTCAGCAATCCTTTGAGGGTATCAAGCAAAGCTTGATGCAATCGCCAATCCTGGCGATTTGGACTAAGAAGACCATTTCATGTGGTCTGTGACGCCAGTGATTTTGCAATCGGCTGTGCGTTAATGCAATATGACACAGACGGCGCAGAGCGCGTCGTCTGTTATCAATCGCGTCAGCTTCAGCCAGCTGAACGCAACCATTCCGTGCATGACAAGGAGCTCCTTGCCATGAAATACGCACTGGCTAATGTTAGGGGCTTTCTCTTGGGAGATGGACTTCTCATTGTATATACGGACCATGCGTCTTTACGCGCGGCCATAAAACAGTCCACACCTCTCGCAAAGAATTGACGTCGCTGTCCACATCACACAATTCGATTGATGACGGGCTCTTTTCCGATGGTCGTCGACAAGTGCCTATAATCGACCAGGTCGCAACAAATTCGAGTCCTCTGATGTATTAAATGAACAAGAGATACTTGAAGGATTAAGAAAAGAAACGCTTGCTGTCACGAATGAACCTCCCTCAGTTGTTATTTAGAAAGCGGTAATGAGTAAGGTGGCGACTTATTTGCGACTATTGAAGTTAAGAATATGAAGCAGCCTTCTCAGTAGAATTTTAAGGATCGGCGTAGAAAAATACAGCGACTTGTTTGCGACTCCCGTAAACTTTTTTAGGCCCTTGTTTTCGCGTATTTACCACAAGGAAACGGTGTCGATTTTTACTAGCGAAAGGTGTTCATTACATTAATTGTAGCGGATGCTGTAATTAAATATCCTACGTTAGCAATGGAATCCTGAGCGAAACGGATTTGATTTTCGAGTTAGCAGAAATTCTTCTGCTGACTCATTTGTTTTGTCTGTTTCAGTACGCTTTGTGCGTACTGCCATGATTTCGCAACAGCGTCTGATCCGCGTCCTCAGCAGCTCCTAGCGAGAACTCGGTCTTTTTGATCAAAGGTTTTAGGCACTGGCCTTGGGGCACTATACTCATAGGCGTCGTGGCGCGTCTTTTAATAATAATTCAAATTTGTAATCGCTTGTAACTAAAAGAACCTCGCCATTAGAGGAAGGTGAAGTCGTGACAAGGTTTCCGTAGGTGAACCTGCGGAAGGATCATTACCACACCTAAGAAATTTCCTGTTGCCAAGATCACAAAGCAAAGCCACGCAGTGGTCATCCGGTGTAATGGGGCACGCATCGGTTGGAGAACCGTTGTTGTGGTACAATCACTTTATGGGTAAAATACCCTTTTAATTAATTTAAAGTATCAGTAAAAATTGGCCTTTCCGTGTCGTCTGTTTCGCATCGGATTTTGCCATTGGCAGTGCTCTGTTACAAACAGATGTTGATGAGCATGAACGTGTTATTGCATTTGACTCTAGACAGCTTAAAGCTGCGTAAAAGAACTACCCAACAAGCGAGCCAGGGCGGGACATGTGCTTAGGAGCAAATCGCCTCACTGCAGCCCGACCTTTTGTGTGCGTAAAGCCACAGTTGGATGGCGCGTGGTTTATGCTTACAATAAGCTGAACACGGCGACCATACCGGCGCAATCGCCTAAATGAACCAAGTCTGCAAGCGGTTTAACAAAAGCTGCACTCAGCAGCTCGGGCTGTAGTTAACTAAATCGATTCCAGCCTTGGATATTTTCTGTCGTTTTCCAGCGGTTTTGATCGAATTTGTTCATTAGCCGTCGAGATGGTTGTCTTTCTTCGCGAAGTATAATTTCATCGTGGAATATAAACTAGGACCACCAAATGTCGTCGTTAATGCCCTTTCGCGCCAGCTCGATTTTGAGCCGGTTGCGCAAATCAACGGTGAGCATAAGGTCCCTGTTACGACAATTTTTTTTCGTCGTCAACATTACTTGACGACGTTAAAAAAGCTTATCAAGAAGATAAGGCTCTTAAAGGGCTAATGGATTACCTTAGAAATCCATCTTAACAATCCTTGAAAAGGATTGTCGAAATTGTATCGATCTCAACAGATCGATATACAACACGCAATGGTTATTGTATTATACAGCCATTGCTGGCGACACACCTCGTGTCATCATCCCCATCTATAATGATTTGCGTTTACGCATCATGTATTAGTCTCACGATGCATCAAAAAGTGGGCATCGTGGACGTGAGAAGACTTATCGCACGAAAAGTCGCGACTTACTCCGCCATAACCATTGGTGGTTTCCCACGGTGGTCAACGTTTCCTTGTAGAACGAATTCTAAACCACCGTGATGTGAAGGGACAGCGGATAAGTATCTTGTTCGCTGGCGCGGTTATCCACCTTCACATGAAAGCTGGGAGCCTCGTTCTCAGCTGGTTGTTGACGTTGAGGGCCTCGTCCGTCAGTATGACGAGACCTATTTGATGGATCAAAAGGTCCATCGGAAAACACGCGCCCTTGGCGCTTGTAAATCGATTGCAAAACGTCAATCGCATCGCGCATCTCGATAGAGATGCGAGCCCTTCACCAGGGCGAAGAAAGGAAATACACATCTTCTTTCACTCGTTTCGTGTTGTCAACACAACACGGGCAGGGATCACCCCACGTGAGGCATGGAAGTCCTGCCTCATCTGACAACCGATGCCGTTTATACCTTGCACCGGTTGGAGTTCGTTTATGAAACTTAACGCGAATCGCGTTAAGTCTTTGAAGCCAGGCTTTGCGTCCAATGTCTTTGACATTGCGATAGAACGTGCTCTAGGCTTACATAAGCGAGACTTTATCTCGCGTGTTGTTGCCACTATACCATCGATGTTTAAAAAAAGCATCGAGATAAAACTCTTCTTCAGCGTGAAAGTTCTTCGCGCTGGGATCAAGGCCATGGAGCTTTGTCGCAATAAATAAGGGATATTTATTGTGAGAAGTAGTGTCTCCAGACAAGCTATTGATTAGCTGTTCGGGCTAAAGCCACGGCTTCTTCTCAGGGGCAAGACGAGACATTTTAGTGTCTACAATCCTCTGAGTGGTGCCCACTTAAGCAAAGGTACCACAAATTATTTTATTCAGAGACTTACGCCATCGTCATCACCACGCACAGAAATATGTGTGGGTGACGGCACGGGAGAAGGAGCTGGCGATCAAGAACCATTCTAATCGTCGGAACCGAACATGCTGTTGCGAATGCTACAAGCACGTCTATCCGAATGAGCCCCCTCATTCGAAGTCTCAAAGTCAGCCGCCTGGCGATGACCTGCCGAGTGTTCTGCTCTCCCCGAGTCGGCCACGGAGGGGTCGCATTCACGTGGTGTATCACCACGTGCACCCGCAACATTTAGAGTTGCAGGAGACGATGACCGTAAGGCAGACGGAACAACTACCGCAAGAGACAATAATGCGTCGTCCGCAGCTGCATGAACCGCAGCAGGCGCCACACTTTTCGCATACCGCATGGACTTGTTAGCCATGCGATAGAATTAAAAATGAATGATGGTTCTGACCAATCAACATCGTTTTTAAATTAAGTGGTCTTATAGTGACCACTTTATCCAATGACAGTCAGAGTGATTGTCGTTTAGGGAGGAGTGATGTAACGGGGTGTATCGTTACATGAAATTAACACTTAAAGGTTGATGATTAATATATTATCTAAAAGGTTGATAATATTTGGAGAATAAAGAGAAAATTGCTTTACATTCGTAAAGCTTATTCATTGGCAGATATAGACCATTATATCTACTTGCTCCGCGGTCCAGTCAGCACTGGAGCACGTCGTAATGCGGCCACGCTCTACTTAAGCACACATGCGCAAAGAGAGAGACAGATATGACTTTATTACATGTTTTGTATTAGTTAATAATTAAGTTATTAGTAAATAGATAGAAACAGAAGAACTCATTTATATAAGATACAGTTTTCTTTTAACCCTCTCTAAAGTAAGTTTCTTAAAGAGAGTTTTCCTCTGCACGTACTAGTGTACGTGATGTGACGTGAGGCACCACTCGTCCTGAGGCAGTGCGAAGTGGACTTGCACTGAAGCAGTACAAGTCAATAGTGCCCCGTTACATGCCTGGATTGCTTCTCGTACACTGACATGTAGGTTACAAGTAGCTCAGAAGTCTTACCTACTAGAGGTCAATTATAACGCTTTAGTACAGAGAAAAGGTAAAATTGTGTTAATACATCAAGTTCTTTCGTAACGATATTGTATATACTGGCTTTAATATTCTCATAAATATCTATGTAAAGCGCCCTTTGCGCACCGCCTCATCGTGTCTTGTAAGGATTGGTGGGGTTTATTTAAATTTAAATTAAGCAACAAACAAAACTTGTCTTATTGCGTTAATATTACCAAATTTGGTAATATTGGAGTTATTTAGTCAAATTTAATAAAATATAATATTTTTGTACTATAGGAAATAATACTATGTATCGGTACACCCGTCACAACTGAGGCATTTAAGTCGATGGATGCCAATCATAGAAAAAACGATAATATTTGAAATTTAGAAAGCCCGCTTCTCGATATTTAGGTTGGCTTAAAATCGCTGATTGTGAGCACACAAAGAAAACTCAGTCTTACCCTTATTCCAGAATTCCCCTCAACCCCACGAATTTACTCTCGAAGCAATCAAATATGTCGTTCAACCCCGAAACGACTCAAACTCAAACGACCACTAAGAAGAGAGTAACCTCGACCACAAACAATGCTTATGTGTACACGTCTACGTCAGGAGAGGAGACAAAACTGGATCTCAAAGACGGTGCCAACACGCGCCCTCACGCGCGCAAGGTGAAAGGCTCCATCATCACCTCGAACTTCACGCAGAGCTCTAGTATTTTTGTCTTCGAGTATACGTCGGAGGGAGTGGGTGCATTAGAGCCCACCGAGATTTTTGTGCCATACATACACTTTCCTGGAGGCTACCGCGTGACAGCGTCAGACGGCCACTGCACTATTGAGAAGCATGAGGGTTACGACATTGTCAAGCACGAGCATGGTAGCCATGCACGCAAGCACCGCTTGGTTGTGGAGAAATCAAAGAAGGTGGCTGCTCGTTATTCGTGGTTTGCATGGACGGGGCACAGCAACATCCCCGTGTACGTGGCGCTGGGTATCGCTATTGTCGCTCCGTACCTATCGTTTAAGTGACTAGAGGAGAAGCTGCGATACCGTTAAAGTATCTTGCTCGAGTGGTTGGCCGATTTAATACAGTCCAATAATTGTTTGTAACTCTTGCTTGTCGATACATTTATGGAATTCATCACTTTTCTATTTGTACGCTAATCATTATTTTTAAAGTTTTAAGACTGTCGACAAATATAGCTACAATGACCGGCAAAATGAAGCTGTTCTCAAGAATCCTACACTATGGGTCAGTAAAGTTAAATTGGCAATGGAAGTGTGCCGACGTTACTATCGCTTTAGGTCTCTGCTACCTTACAATTGATCATCCATGAACCATTCCACGTGTGTCAGGACTCCTGCAGCATGTGGGCACTGTAAGCCACCGTCATCCCCCACCATGTCCACATCCACTCGAGACTTGTCAACCACACTCATTGTCTCTCCGTAAATTCGTGGCACTTGCTGATACAGCCGACTCGATCTCTCCGTAGAAGTCTGACATCTTTTATAATCATGTGCCTTGGCTTCTATCTCGTCTTCCACAATGTCTTCATTCTCGTGATACCACATTCGTTTCTCTGCCATCGATAATTTCTTAAATTCTTGAGGCGTCAGCGCAAAATACCCTGGCAATCGTTGCGTAGTCGGCACATTGATCGATCTCGGGGGTTTATAAATCACAATTTCATTTCCCTCCCGTGCAGCACCATTTGAATGACCTACCACAGCGACAGAATGACGGTATATTCTGTCTAGAGATCGTCCGGCCAAGTAGGTGCACAGATCTTTACCATGATTAATGTCGTTATAGACAATTAACTCTGTAGCGTCTTCCGTAAACTCCATCACCTCGTCACTGTCGGTTTCGCTTCTGTATTCAAAAGACGATGTCTTCCGTCCGATTTCATCGAGCTTCACAATCCTCGCCCCATTGTTCTCATTTGGTCTCGCCCACTCCATCGAAAGACGCGATGCGTTGCTATCAATGCATCTGCTTCTTTTGCTATCTTCGCGCATAATTTGGCTGCTTGGGTTATGCAGACATAGACTCTCCAATTGCTCTGTCAACGTTCGCTGCCTCTTTTTAGATGCCGGGCTACGTCCTAAAGACGATCGGAACGTCGACGATAGGAGCAAAGGCGAACCGAATCCTGAGCCACGGTGCTGGAAATAGTTGTACGAGTTCTGTCTCATTGTGCGCGAGTCCAACTCTTCGATCTCGACAGCTAGTGAGTCATCGCGTCTTCGACGAATTCCGTGCGGCATTGTAGATACTTTGAGTTTGTATTTGTCGATGCTCTTTCTAATTGCGAATTGCGTGTCGATTTCATGACAGAAATTGTTTTGCTCGAATATGGAGAAAGCAAATGATAAATTTTCCAAATCTGTTTCTTACTTACTTATCCCTCGGATATGCTGGTCTCGAGCTCACTTTATTGTGACGGGCGACAGTTGCCCTAATGACACACAGTCCCCGTTATAAGTACACTTGGTGTTCTTAGGGGGATTGTCAATTACATAAATGAAGTAATTAGACCCAGCACTCGGGTGTGGTTCACATTTGTGACCAACCCTTGTGTATGTGATGCGGGATGACGCCTAGCGTCATCCGTTACGCGACATATCTAGAAAGATATGCTCGCAATACATTTTGGTGTTATCTATAGAGATGAAGTTTTGATTGGTAAAAATAGGTATTTATATTTAATGTAGTAAGTGCGCACGAGGAGCACCTGCGGGCTGCCAATGTTGCACGGAATTATCTTGTCAAAAGGAAGGGATTTGTCACCGCGAGCCAACGCTTTTCGTACTCGATAGAGCGCAGCAC
Organism: Bremia lactucae; assembly: GCF_004359215.1. Classification (NCBI taxonomy): domain Eukaryota; phylum Oomycota; class Peronosporomycetes; order Peronosporales; family Peronosporaceae; genus Bremia; species Bremia lactucae. The sequence goes on from NC_090620.1 coordinate 1,548,159, forward strand.
TAGCGCTCCATGCACCGCATATGCAGCGACACTTTACTAGAGTACTTAGTGCGTTGGGTGAGGTCGCTAAGGCGCCCACCACAACTACCTCACTGCACGCAAGAGAAGTTGGTCTAACCGCTTCCTTGCGTGGCCGCATTACGACGTGCCCGCTTACACTACATATCAGCGAATATAAAATGGAAACGTACCTATGATTAAGCCTATTCACAGCCGTGTGTGTCGCCTAAATTCTCAAGAAATTAGATATTACAGGATATCTGATGATGTCGCTGGCTAAATTGTGGCTCTCACACGGTCCTTTGCGATCGGAATTATAAGGCCTAAGCAGCCCTTCGTAGAGCGCTTATTAGGTTTTCATATGCTGGCAAGCTTTTGTGGATTCATAGGACTCACATTCCTGAAACCCCTTCTCCGGTAGATACCCACCCCTTCAAGCGTCGGTAGTAGCGTACCAGCTAAGTCCAGGAGGCACACAGGGGCGCCTAAGCGCATAGCATGTATATTAACTTCTTAAATACATGCCTCATTAGCTAACCATCCAAAAGCAAGCTCAAGTTAAGCACAGCCGGCATCTCAGCGCTACAAGATGTCGACTTTCGGATGATTGATAAAAACATCGGATGACGCCCGCGTTCATCACCGCACCAGAGCATCAAGACTAATTGAATGAAAAAATGCGTCGCCAATCCGCTGGCAAGGCCAGCGGGAGCAGTGTGAGTGGCTCTTCGCGAGCGCTGCTCTGCAACAGGCGAGCAGTTTGACACCACCGCAGTGAGTACCAGGGGCTCCATCGATGCGGAATTGCTCAACAACATGGCGCTATATGTCCTTGGCAGGGATGTAGAGAGGCTTATCGACACCGACATTATGCAAGAAATCAATCGGCGTTGCAGCACGGTGAAGAATATTTCTCACCCGAACGGTGAGGCTCCTTTTGCAAAAAACTGCGAAAGGACAGCCCGGTCTTGAAGTATTTTGCTTGCTTTAACAAGATCGTGGGCTACCATGGGCTCCAACAAGTGATGTGACACACCAAAGTCAAAGATCTCTATGCGGGGATGCGATAGTGCAGACGAAGAACAGGACCAAGATCCTGATTGATAGCCCTCGCGCGCACAATAGTGAAGCGTGGCATTATGCGCCTGGTCACCCTCGAGTGACGCAAGGCCAAGGCGGATGAAGGACCTCTATATATATATATACCTATTTCTGGAACTTGCTTATGCGCAACATAACTACTTCCGGATCACAATAGAGGATGAACCAAAGCAGACTAACAGTATTTTATGGGTTCCATGAAAGGCGATGACACGTCTCGACCGTCAAAGCAGCACCCACTGAACAAGCAACTTCCGCACCATCCCGCGATGGCTCTCCTCACTGGGTGTCTAGGTGTCCAACATCATTTAGCGACCAGAAGGATGAAGCTGAACGAGCCATGCGAAAGCGCATGGCAGCACGTGCCTCAGCAAAGCGCGCCAAACCTAACAGCTATCAGCGGTCCTAACGAATAATTTGGAGATCTAAATGTGCGCTGACTCGGGTTCGGATGCAACTCTCATTCCCCGCAGGCCTTTCACTTGATACGAACGTGACCATCACCCTTCACTCTGTTAGTGTGGAGGTAATTGATTGTCCACTGGTCTACCGCGAGCGAGTGACATTGGACGTCCAAGTACGTACTGCTGAAGGACCCGTCAAAATCAGGGGTATTTGATTGTCTCGTCCTGGGCGAAGAAGAAAACCAATTCATTATTGGCAATAATGTACTCAGCAGTCTTGGTATCAATGTTGGAGCCATGATCGCTAAGCTAGCAGAGGGACCAGCCATGAAGCCATCGATACAGATGGTGATGATCTTACCCCCAATGTTGCTGTTTGAGTTGGTGTCGATGTCAATTCGGACTTTCTAAATCTTTTATCTTGATTGGAGCACGCAGCACTGTTGTAATAGGGTGAGAATTGTAGCCTCACGCATGAATAATATGAGCTCACCGTCAAACACTGAGATATTTGGCGGAACCAAATGAGCTACGATCCGCCTGCAACGGTAAAACTCCTCTTGGTAAAGTTTTAAGTCGACGTCACGCCTGTAATTCCAAAGCCAGGCGTATCAAAAACAATATAGTGATTATCTGCATTCCCACTTCGTCGAACTAAAGCGGCTGCACTCAGCAACATCTTTAGCGACCAGGATATGCACCTACCGGGTGACATCACACGGCGCTTGACATGCCACCTAAAAGGAGCAAAGCTGATGGGTGCCTGCAAAGACACACACAATCACGCACGAAGCGCACACGCAGCGGTAAAACGCTGCCGGCGCCTAGTGCCACAGTTACAACGCCGCAGACGCCGCTGCCGCGCTGTTAATTGGGCTGAACGATCCATTCCACTTGCACAGTGAGGATGTTGATCTCTCGCTCATTATTGACTACAAATAAGAGTCGACACCGCTGCCGTCACCTCATAGTAGTGAAAGCACAACGAGCTAATGGGAATGGGTGATGGCGCTATATTGCCCATCCAGATTTCACCCATTGCTTCTTTCATGGGGACTCTCAACGTTGCGAAGGCTAACTTGCCTATCGTCAATACAGCGACTGTTTCGTTGTCTGCGCTAGATGGCACAGCGACCATTCAGGAGAGTGCTGCCCATAAAGGTGCATCTGCTTCTCAGTTGAGTAAAATTAATTTACCTGTCATTTAGACCATCATACACTGGGTATGACGCAAAATTGCCCGAGCTTAAAGCGTCACCGACGGAACGTGACCGTGTCCAGTCGGTTCACAATTTAGCGTATTGAACCCGGCTATGCGAGTGGTGCCATACAACTTATTCCACCTCCACCCGAATGGCCTCGTTCGGATGGAACTAGGGCGTAGCTCCTAGAGCGCGCCACTAAAGACGCTCATAATTATTATGGCGTCTACTATTCGGGGGAGGCTCAAGGGGATCACTTGGCCGTGTTTCCCCGATCCCGGTCGTGTTTTATTCGAATGAATCAACCGACCATTACGAAGCGGAATTCCTGCGCCGCTTTCAGCTGTTTTCCAGTGTGGCCAAAAAACGGCCGCAGCGAATCAACTTGCCTCGCTTACGTGTAAGAAAATTCATGAATGGCACCGTACGCCCTGTTTCTTCTAATCACGATACTCCTGCTGACCCATTCGGAACTAGCTGAGTGATAAATGGTCCTCCTTCTCTAGGCAGACACCAGGTCCGGTACGTCGACGCGCAAGGCGTTGACAAATCCCCAAGAGTCAAAACGCTTTGGATATCCTCACCACTGGACGAGGATCTGAAGCTTTTGCTGCACGGAGCGGTGGGCAACCAACCTTCCAACTAGGAAGCGTTGGTTCCCAGCAGCATCCATCAGTGCAGGCGGCGACCGATACGACTGGCGACTCACCCACCTACTTGCGGCAGCCTATCCCGCTTCCGTTCGGTCGCAGTCGATGAGTGAACAACTGATCGGGGATCTCGAAATTACTTCGGATCTCCACGACGCCTGCGCGAAGGATCCACAGGGTTACAAAAGGCTAAAACTTCGACTGGACCTTTTGGAAAAGCTGAAGCCGAGGTATTCGCGTTACGCGCGTGATATCCCTCGCTTGCCAAGTCCGAATCGTGGTGGGAGGAGTCATTCGGCTAGAAGCGTTTCATTTCCCCGTCATCCCCACCAGATCGACACTCGACTCCCAGTCGACGTCACCATCGGTCTCCTTAGACGGATGGGGTATGTGATCTCTTCTGGATCAACATGCCGTTTCAGACGACCCACGTAAAAGACGGGGTGCGTCTTCATAAACGGAGAGAGTGTGAGCCTATAATAAAGGTCTCCAACCTCCTCGCCCACCGAAAGCGGCCCAATGAAACGCGACAATAATTCGTGGTACCTCCAGGAAGTACAGAAACTGTATTTTTAGGTAAGATAGCAGTACTTGATAGTACATTTTCACCTACTCTAAGTGTTCATTATTTTGCGAGAATTCTGGTATGCATATTGATTTTGCTTGTCCTGTGCGCTTGCCATCGCGTCACGGACTTTTCATGTGATGGCTAATCGCTCATCTACGAAGCATTGAGCCTCGCTCACGCTTTTAGCATCATACTCGCCTATGCCACCGCTGGAAGGTAGGTCATAGGACGTAGTTGTCAATAACGAAACATCTTTACAGCTTAGGAGCACATGCATTCCTTACCGTGACTCCATACTAACCACTTCTAAACTGGCAGGGTACCTAGGGCAAGTTTCGGTCGTTCACATGATACCCTCACAATTCATCGTCATGTTGACAAACCTATGTCCCTCTTTCGCACCGAACGTAGTGAGGGCCCCTCCCCCACAAAGACTCGGGCTGCGCACAAACGAGACTGTCGTTTGAGGATGGCGGAATCCATTAATATAGAGTGGCGTATCACCCGTAACTGTGTGGATACTGTTATTTATAGCGAACTTTTCGAAGAGCAGTTGTTTTCTCCATTCTTTGGAGTCGCAACCGTGCGCAATACATCCGCCATGACCCGATTAGCACGTTCCGTTTGGCCATCGGTCTGGGGACGATCGGCTATAAACGTGTGAAGCTTGCTACCCAGCAGCTCAAACACATGTTCTTAAAAAAATGACGTAAAATGTGGATCTCGGTCCGATACTATGGACTCGGGCATCCCCTGTAATCGGTACACCTGATGCAGAAACAAGAGAGCTGCTTCCATGCCCGTGATTGTGGAGCTACTTGCTCGGTCTGTCTACAAAGACGACGAGCCCCGTCCGACTCTTACGGTCAGGCGGCATGCCAAACATGAAATCCAGAATGACCGACTCCCAACAATCCGTTGGAATCGGCAGCGGCTTTGATGGCGCACTGCTGGACGTTGCAGTCTTTACGCGCTGACACTGTTCGCAGGAGCGAATATAGTTGACCACACATCGATATAGTTGTGCAAAACACAGTGAGCAACAGTGAGCACACGCATGATGAGGTGATCTGCGTCCGCCATCCGTCCTCTCTACTAGGATGGGCGATCCATCTGCCGGAATGGGACCAGGTCGGCTTGACGAACGCTTCTGATGCGTGACGATCTCCTTTATCGACGTGTTGGACAAACCCCAGTATTTGGAGCGGGAGGAGTGGTGAGAGCTGTGGTTCGCTGCGCAACCGCATAGCGTAGGCAGTGGCATTCACAGGCTGGGGTGGGGCAATTAAACGAGAAACAAAGTCAGCGAATGCATTAAGCTTACCGCTGATATGTTCAATCTAGTATCGGTTAACTCCGAGTTTGGAAATGGCCATAGCCACCTTTTGCCGTTCTTCAAGAAAAGGCGGAGTCGATGGACATCTCCATCTGCTTAATCCAAAAAGGGAGATTTTCTCCCTCTTTCCCTCAAATGTCTTTAGAGTGACAACTAGAGGGATATCCTTTGGCTCTGAATCAGGGTTGGCATCGATGCCGCAAGGTGATCTTGTACCTGGACGATCACGGAGGATTCATATCGCATGAAGACTCGAAGCCTTGCATGCAGGACCTCTGGTCCCTGGGATTTAGTGACTCTACATGTTCAAGCCCAAATAAAGGTTTGTGCTTGTCATAAGCTGCGCATTGCGCCTCTAAAAGTTCTGAAAACGTTTCTATTTGAGAGTGAAGGCTTAGTCTTTTAAAAGACTTATGCGTTGAGTGAGTACGAGTGCTATCAGGTGTAGCGGAGCTACCTCGCTCCTAAAGTCAGAGGAAGACTTTTAGACTCAGAGAGTCTCGTAGTTCTATAGAACTAATGGGTTTACAACTCAGGGAGTCGTACAAGCTATTAAAGCTTGATGAATCCTAAATCAAGGGATTCTGGGGTTCGTAGAACCAAGTCAGCAACTCGTGCACAAGAGGATATACCTTAAAAAGGCTTCTATCTATTTCAGATCAATGCGCAAGCCTTAGGAAGGCACTTACCGCTTCAAGATCAAAAGGGGAACTGCACTTTATTTAATTATTTAATCTACAACCTTACCCTAGCCAATTTAAAAATAGATTTCGTCTGCCAGATTTATATCTGGCGGCAACCACATTTATTACCCATAGTTAATGGGATTTAAGTCATTAACCAATTTATGATTGATTAAAAGGGTATATTACCCATAAGGAAGATGTACCCAACAACGGTTCTCCAACAGATGTGTGCCCATTATACTTGTACTAAGATACTTAGCTCTTTGGTGATGTCGCTTAGGCGCCCACCAACTACCTCACAGCACGTGAGAGAAGACGGTCAGACTGATTCTGTAGGCGAGCACGTCGTAATGCGGCCACGCTCTACTTAGACACACACCCTAGCACAGCGAAGAAGCGGTTAAACCAGCTTATCTTGCGTGCAGTGAGGTAGTTGCGGTGGGCGCGTTAGCAACCTCACCCAACGCACTAAGTACTCTAGTAAAGTGTCGTCACGGGAGCGGTAATCTGGGTTCTCGTGCGCACTTACTAAGTAGAAAGTAGTTTTAGACTGATTTATATTAAATCATATTAAATATTAATACGTACTTTTACCAATCAAAATGTCATCTCTATAGATAACACTAATATGTATTGCGAGCATATCTTTCTAGATATCTCGCGGTACGGATGACACTAGCCGTCATCAAGGATGACGCTAGGCGTCATCCCTCCTAATGTGAATGCACCTATGTGCATCACATATACAAGGGTTGGTCACAAATGTGAACCACACCCGACTGGTGGGTCTAATTACTTTATCTAAGTAATTGACCATCCCCTTAAGTACACCAAGTGTACTTAACAGGGATAACAGGGACTGTGTAACATATGGCAACATAAGCCCGTTACACCACCCCTCCATAAAGAACGAATTTAGATTTTAAATTTGTCAAAGAGGAGCGAGGAACTGCGAGCAGCTTTACGCGCCGCTAGTTCACTCAATCACTCTAGCGACCTGTGTTAACATACACGACTCCAATGATGCCACCGAAAAGGGGCCAAGTTGGTTGTCGTCTACGAAGACGCCCACTCAACCTCGCACTAAGCGCACGCACTGCGTTAGCACGCCGGCAGCGTGTAATGCTTTAGTCGAAACGCCGACAACTAATGCTGCTGTCGCGTTAACAGGGCTTAAGGATCCAATTACGTTAATAGTGAGGAGGTTGAACCGTCGCTCATTGTCGACTACAATGAGGCGACACCATTGCCGTCACCTCATAGTAGTGAGGCGGACAACGAGCTCATGAGGAAGGATGATGGCGCATTATCGCCCATACAAACTTCTCTCATTGCTCGTTACATGGAGACAGCAACAGTTACGAATGCTGTCTCGTCGTCTGCGCTGGATAGCGCAGCGACAATTATTGAGAGCGCTGCCCATATAGGCGCAGCCGCTTCTTCGTTGGGTAAAATCACAACGCCTTCTGCTCAGACCATTATCCATAATGGTTCTGACATAGAGGATTCTGAGCCTAAAGCTCTGCCGACGACACGTGAACGTGCTCATTTGGTGTCACAAGTCAGTCGTATCAAACGTGGCTATGTGACGGGTGGCATATCATTGATGCCCCCTCCATTTAAATTGCCTCGTTTAAACGTGCCAAGAGCGTCGATTCTTAAGCGCGCTCTTCTAGACGCGCATAACTATTATGGCGTCTTTAAGTCAAGGAGGGCTCAGGGAAGATCGCTTGGGCGTATTTATTGCGTTCAAACGAAACGCCCGCCCAATACGAGGCGGAATTCTTGCGCCGCATTCATCCGCATTCCCATGCGATGAAACAGCGGTCGCAACGAATTAAAATTGCCCGCTTGCGTGTGAAAGAAATCATGGGCGGTACTGTACCCCCTGTTTTTTCTCACAACTCTACTTCTGCTAGTCCATTTGAGTTAAACGAAGAGGCCTCAGCTGGTGGTCCTTTTCATAGGCAGCCACCAAGCCGGGCACATCAATACGTAGGGTATCGATCGGTTCCCAAGAGTCGAAACTCTTTCTTTTGGACGAGGATCTGATACCTTTGCCTTACGGAGCGGTGGGCAAGCAACCTTCCAACAAGAAAGCGTTGATTCCCACTCGCATCCATCAGTGCAAGCGGCGCCCGATAGGAGTGGCGATCTCGGCCACCCCATCGCGGCTGAATTACCTTCGTCCGTTCAGTCACAGGCGTTCAGCGCTGCTGAACGACGTTTTGCGGAACTCGAGAGTCAAGTCTCGCGACTGACCTCGGATCATCTTGATGTCCGAGCGAAGGCTCGTCAGGGTTATGAACGCCTAAAGACTCGCTTGGACCTTTTCGAGAGGATAATGCTGAGGGATCCGCGTTACTTGCGTGATGTCCCTCGCTCTCCGAGTCATGTTCGTGGTGAGAGGAGTCGGTCGGCTGATAGCTTTTCGCCTTCCCCGTCCCTAACCCGAACAACGCTCGGCTCACAGTCGGCGTCATCATCGGTCTCCTTAGACGGATGGGGGTATGTGACCTCATTTTGGGTCTACATACCTTTTCAGACGACCCACGTAAATTACGGGGTGCGTACATATATAAGGGGACAGGTGGAGCCTATAACTTAGGTCTCAAACCTCTTCTACCGCCGTAAAGGGCCCAATTCAACGCGGCAACAACCTCCAGGTATTACAGAAATTGTATTCTTAGGTAGGGTAGCAGTACTGAATAGTACTTTAACACCCACTCAAAAGCGTTCATTATTTTTGCGACCATTTCGGTCCGCATATTATTTTTGCTTGTCCTGAGCGCTTGCCATCGCGTCACGGACTTTTCGTGTGATGGCTAATCGCTCATCCACAAAGCGTTGAGCCTCGCTCACACTTTAAGCATCAAACTCGCCTATGATACCGCCGAGAGGTCGGTCATAGGACGTAGTTTATTGACCACTGCTAAACTGGCAGGGTCACTAGGGCAAGTTTCTGTCGTTGAGATGATACCCTCGCGGGTCATCGTCATATTGACGAAACTATGTCCCTGTTTCGCACCGAGCATATTGAGGGGCCCTCCCCCACTAAGACTCGGGCTGCGCACAAACGAGACTGGCGTCCGAGGATGGCGCAGTCCGTTAATATAAAACAATGTCTCACCCGCACTGGCGTGGACACTGTCATTTATAGCGAACTCCACAAAGGGAAATTACTTGCTCCACTGTTTGGGCATACCACGTGACGAGCTAATTAGCCTCTGAAATAAAAGAGAGCTACAGTCAGGACGAACATTGTCGCGTGCTGTTGGATCACTTTAATGGACGAAAGGTAACCCTTCCGTCGCACCTGAAAGCTAAGCTAAATCGGTTAAGCTGCAGCGACGGCCTGTTATGGCATCAGCTGTCACCTTGTGATCCCTTGAGAATTTTCATGGCTGCCAACGTTGACGGCTGTGTTTTTGCACTAGACACACTTTCCTGGTGTCTCACCTCGAAGTCTGGTCTGCGCGATAAAGTGTCAGCCAAGACATTTGACTTACCCGGCTTGTATTCAATTTTAAAATTAAATTCAGAGAAGAATGTGAGCCATCATTCTAGGCGAGAGGTGCGGTGAGTTTATTGCGGTCCACAGTGATGCGTGATCCGTATAAACCCTCAAATGGCTCGGTGCCCAATAGGTGCACACGAGAAAGGCGTTCCCTACATGGACGATCTGAGCAACATACCAATTCCCGGATCAAGTAGCTTTGTTGGTTTTGCTCAGGAGGACTACCCAGGAGCCTGGCCAGGGCTTGTTCACCAAGAACCTGCGCCATATGCCCTGCCACCTCCCGATGATGTTCGGAGTGGTGCGGGAAATGAACCTAATCAATATTGCGGCTCACCCTCACGTTAACACGCAGAGATGCGGGTCGTGAGAAGGATTTCAAGTGCTACCAAGTGTAGGCGGGCACGTCATAATGCGGCTACGCTCTACTTCGACACACACCCTAGCACAGCGAGGAAGCGGTTAAACCAGCTTATCTTGCGTGCAGTGAGGTAGTTGTGGTGGGCGCGTTAGCGGCCCCACCCATGACGAAACCTTACTAGAGTGCTTAGTGCGTCGGGAGCGGTAATCTGGCTCCTCGTGCGCACTTACTAAGTAGAAAGTAGTTTTTAGACTGATTTATATTTAAGTGCATTAAATATAAATGCCTATTTTTACCAATCAAAATGTCATCTCTGTAGATAACACTAATATGTATTGCGAGCGTATCTTTCTAGATACCTCGCGTAACGGATGACGCTAGGCGTCATATCTCCTAATGTGAATGCACCTATGTGCATCACATACACAAAGGTTGGTCACAAATGTGAACCACACCCGAGGGGTGGGTCTAATTACTTTATTTAGGTAATTGACCATCCCTTAAGTACACCAAGTGTACTTAACGGGGACTGTGTAAGATTAGGGCAACTTAGCATGTTCCTGATTCCTCACTGTGCCTGAAGGTGTGTGCGTAAGTAGAGCATGGCTGCTATCGTGGCTCCCGCCTACAACTGTCACATTGCTGCAACAAAACTGTCGTGTATGGTAATATTAAAAATTGTGAAGTGAGATTATTAGGAGATAATAATTTCGGTCTCCTTCATTATTCCTATTATACGAAATCATATTTATGTAACGGAACACCGTTACATGCAATGCTGAAGCGACCGGGTTAATGCTGTTTTGTAAAGCCGATGGGATATTTAGGATGCTGTTCGTTTCGAAAATTCAAAACTTAGCAGCCTAATACTATAAATAATCATTTTGAGGAGCACGTAATTTCTTTTTAAAATCGGGGTGTCACACATCACCAAAGGCTCTTGAGAATTGGTACAAAAGTCGCTAAATCTCGTTGAAGTATTTGTTTCTAGGATGTTCTAAAATTTAAAGTTTCTGCAGAAAGGGACTGACCTAAGTACTGACATGAATAACCCCTTTGTAATCACGATATTGGATTCTTTTGTGACAGTCTTTCGCTAGTTTCTTGGATTTTTTAATTAGTTTCATATGTTCTCATAAATACATTTAAAGAACACGCATGCCCGAGGTTATCGAGAATCAGCGTTGGTACCCCATCTTAGTGCGTTCCATATCCTTTCATCTGCAATAAATTAAGCTTAGCAAATTTAACTTTCTACATGTGTTGTAATTAGGGATGGACGGCTCGTTTGCGTGCGGAAGACCCTCCTGCGTGGTGTACAACTAGCCAAGAATCTTGTCCTAATAAAGACGAACAGAAGGATTTTATCTGGACGGTCTACAAAGGTGCAGACTATGACGAGGAAGGTTGGCTTTACGGAGAGCAATTCGCCGAGACGATGGGCCCTATGACGCGCTCCAGTGTTGTTCGGACTCGAGTTTGGATGGGAAGCAAACACCATCAAGAGAGCGAAGCTGATGATGATTCTTTAATGGTCGAAAACGACAGAGAGATTCTGAAATCATCCGAGCCACATACTGATTCTCTAACACTCTTGGAGGAAGAAGACCAAGTAAAAGGTGCAGGATCTACGCCAGGGCAAGGAATTGCAGAGTTACCGGGTAACCAAGAGTCGACGAGCACGGTGCATTTACCAAGTGCTGAAGTATCAATTTTATCAGAAGAAAGCTTAAAGGATGGCGATATTGTAACGACGCCGGGTTATTTTGGCCGATTTTCGTCAGCCATGGCGTCTTTGCCATCGTCCGCAATGAACCTAGCGGGCTTATCATCAAAGCAGGCTGTATATGGCACAGTCGCGTCAATCAAAGAAGCAACTCTGTTTGGATTGGAAATGGCGCAAGCTGCAACGGTAGCTGCTATATCCGTGGAGCCCCAACCATTGCAACAAGGTCTTCGACCTATTAGCAAAAATTTGGACGATAAGAGCAATCTCGAAGTAATGTCAATGCTTTCAAAGCGCTTTCCAGATTTATCACCGGTTGAGCGTTCTTTAGTGACTTGCTGTCAAGATAACATCCCCAAGTATGTATCACCTCCAGAACTGAATGAGTCAAAACACTGCAAAGAATGCAAGATTGAATTTGGAATGACCAAGTTTCGATACCAATGCGGATACTGTTCAGAATCATTCTGTCGAGACCATTTGCCGGAGTCGGCTACTATTCGTGCGTATGGCCACATGGCGCCATCGAAATTATGCAAAAATTGTCATTTCATTTTAATGGAAAAGATTAACGAGCAGCTCGTACAATGGCGCATTGAACGAGTAAAGGATTATCTGGAGGATAAGCTCATTGAGTATTATAACACGCTAACTGACACAACTGTCGATAAGATTATGCGCGCTGCGGAGGGTACGCTCGTCGCTGCAAAAGCTGCGCCAATCGGAGCAGCCGCAAAAATGGCTGTCGTTAGCGCTGATTTCTTGCGCAAATATGGCCGGGCTGGTTTGATTGGTTTTATATTGCGAAACGAGTTTATGCAATCCTTTTCAACGCTTAAAGGATTGCTTGGGGACTTGGATGATCTTGGCTTTCAAGATGCTGCGATTGGGACGTATTATTTCATGGCCATGAATCGCGGTGATCGCGGAGCCGAGCCAGAGCGAGAAAAGATGCATTACAAGGGATGCGTCCCAGTCTCGGACGAGGTGTTGGCCAAATTGCTCAAGTACGCCCCTTTGGCACTGCATGGTATCTACGAGCAGGAGGTTTTAGATATACAGCGCATAAGCCGATTGCAAGGATTTACATTGATCTATGCTCATGTCCAGGATCAAGACGTCCAACACCCTTCGTTTGCTCTATTGGGTAACAAGGAAAGCAAGACGGCGCTTGTTCTAATAAGAGGCTCCAAATCGGTTCAAGATGCTCTTACGGATATCCAAGCTTGTCCCGAAGAAATTGGGCTATCGTCGGCTGGTGCACCGGATAGTGAGGCTACCGGAGGCTTTGTCGATGCTTTCGCGCATAATGGAATGCTCAAGGCTGTGATGTGGATCAAGGACCGAATTGTCAAGTCACTACGTGTGTTGCATCACGAAGGCTATCATATTGTGTTTGCAGGTCACTCTCTTGGCGCTGGCTGTGCGACTTTGCTATCCGTCATGTTACAGAAGGAATTTGATGACCTTGAGTGTTTTGCGTACGCTGTGCCTGCATGCGTGAATTATAGTGTGGCCGAATCGTGCAGTGACTTTGTCCACTCGGTCGTGTTGCGAGATGACATTGTGCCTCGTGCTAAAGCATCGAACGTGATGAAGCTCGTGGAAGAGCTAAAGAATTTTAAAGGTTGCTGGCGTGACACAGCATTTGAGGATTTTGAAGCTTTTAAAGATCGTGCAATGACGCTGTGGGCACCGAGAAAGCGAGAGTGGGCCAAGAAAGTCGCGGACCAGAGGAAAGGGAAGATTGCTTCGCGAGTAAGCGCTAGTGCTCCTTTAGAAAAGCTTTCGCTGGCTGAAAAGAAAGCCAGAGAAAGTGGCAAAGACGAAGGCGTTTCATCCTGGACTCTTACACGCACGAATTTGATCGATCGGCTCGACAAGGTAGGCGATGAGAGCAGGGAAGACAACGTGTTTGAGCCTTCTGACGAGACTCTGCTCGATGAAGATAAAGTTGCTGCCGAATTGGTGACGACGTTAATCGATGACCCAAAGGAGCTTTACATACCTGGCAAAGTGACGCATATTTATTTTTACAAGGGCATTTATGAAGCTGTTCACGTAAACCGACAGTGCGAAGAACTCTCGCACATTCCAGTGCAGCAGAATATGCTGAGTGACCACCTCGGCCGTAGCTATTTAAGCGCCTTGCGTATTGTGCGAGATGCTCGTCGTGCGAAGCCAATGTTGCCAGAGTGGATTCCTTTTAGCACGAAGTCCCGCTGCATGTGCTGTGATTCGCCATTTACGTGGAACTCGACGTCCTCAAGCGAGGCTCAGCAGAATCGAGATCAACACAATTGCCGACGTTGCGGGGCTCTCATTTGTGAAGGCTGTTCGCAGAAGCTCAAGTCGATTCCCGAGTTTGGTATTAATGTGCCAGTTCGGGTTTGCGATCAGTGCTACTATGAAGCTTAAACAGATTAATGAATGAAAAATAGTTGCAAAGTTTCGAGTAAAATAATTGACAATTTCAATCATATGTAATTAGTGGCTATTTTCAAAAAATAAGTTACGCAGCAAAGCCCGATCTTTCTCGGCTTCCGAGGCATAAAACATTTGGTCTGCTTCTCGTTCTCGTATACTCCATTCAAGTTCTCGAAAGCGCTCATCGGCGCGCTTTGTGACAAAGTCTGCTAATCCGTTCCTCTGACGTTTCAAAATGTCTTCTATTTCAGTCTTTGACAATAAAATTCGATTGGCAATGCGTCCATGCTTTTGCCTTGATTGGTTGTTGTCCGTTTGGCTCAAAAAGTCGCTACTTTCGTCTTCCAGAGTGCTCATGGTCGATATAGGTTGTGATTGATGACTTACTGGTGCTTTAAGACGTTTGGCTGCCCTTTTAATTGAAAGCTGCTTCTTTCGCTTCAAACTTTTATCGATCCTGTCACTGTCGCTATAGCTATTTAAGCAGTCACTTACATTTTTACAGCTTTTCTCAGTTGACAACGACTTGTTCATAAGGTTGTCTAGTGCACTAAAATTGCGTTTTTCAATTGGAATTACGCGTTGTCCTCCTGCAATCTTCATCAATTCGCGCTGCTCACTGTTGGAAAGGGCAAACCAATTCAAATTGGCACCTGTTTCGTTGTTGTCCATAAACGCGCGAATAAATTTATACGAGTGCCGAAGCAAATCCTTTCGATTTGCAACTTTGGCAGCGGTGCGAGAAGTGGAGCCGCCAGAAAGTGCCAAGAAGCGCTCATAAAGTTGTTTGTTGAAAATTAGTGCGCTTGTGTTTTCCTTTATTGCATTATTATTCATTTTCTCTCTCTCTATTTCTTGCCAGGCGCGAATCAGCCATTCCACCTCTTCGGGCATCCAAGATGATCTTGCCATCCTCAAAATCCAACTGTCGGTTCTTGTCTAGAATTCCGGCACAAATATTCTTTATAGGGATGCTGCAGCACAGCCTCAGTACAAAAATTAGTATCAAATGTGAGTACATCTTACAATTATTAAAAGACCACGATAGCTCGGAAGAAGTTGGCAGTTTTGTATTGATCAGACGGATCAATCCGTTTTAATTCGGAAAGTAATCGCTCATGGGTGTCCAAAATCTGTGGGTCTTGTTAGCGCCGGTAGGGCGGCAGATTGAGATTGAATCGCTAGCAGGCCAGGTGCTTGCTGTCGATGCCAGTATCTGGCTCACTCAGTTTGTCAAGGCTATGCGGGACGACGAGGGGAACATGATTCGCAATGCGCATCTCATGGGCACACTGCATCGTGTGGCAAAGCTGCTTTACTATGGCGTCCGTCCAGTCTTTGTGTTTGATGGCCAAACGCCAGAAATTAAAAAGCGTACTACAGCTCGACGTCGAAAGAGGCAAGAGCAACAGAGTACGAATTTACGGCATACAGCGCAACGCCTTCTATTGAATCGACTGAAACAGACCAGACAGGAGATGAAAAAGAATAAAGGAGCAATAGCCCCAGCCGTTGCTCCCGGTTTTACGCTACCAGAAGCTTTAAGTACAAAAAATAGGACGGTAGAAGAGGATCAAGAAATTAATGTCGAACGAGAGAGCATTCAACACGTGGAAGAAAATCAAGAAGAAGAAAACAAATCTATCGACTGGGAAGAAGCTGATCACAAGCAAGAAATCTTAGAAGCCGACCAAAATGAGCAGGAATTATCAGTAGACAATATTGAGCTTGACACCTCGAGAATGTCACAAATTGATCTTAGTGCCGTGTTTTCATTGCCTCCTCATGTCCAAAAAGATATGCTGCACAAGATCCTGCGTGATCGACGTCAAGAAGTAAGAAATCAATTTATTCCGCTAGCTGGGAATCCAGAGAAATACTCGCACGCTCAAATTTCAGCGTTCTTACAAACTAGCAAATTGAATCGACGAATTGAAGTAGCAAAGAGGCAAAAACGACAAGAAGAGACAGCGCACGAGGGTGGATGTGGTCCAGGTCACCGCATCGATTCGAATAGTAATCGTTTCTATATATACGAATCCACTTCAAAGCAGAGTGAGGGAAACGACGAAGATAATTATGATCGGGTAGCGGACGTTAAACAAATATCCAAAGCAATTCAGCCTTACGAAGATCATAATGCTGCCTTTAAATCTGATGAGAAACTTCGTGTCGCTACTTCTTTCACTCCAGACGCTGCTGCCAAGGAGGTTATAGCAGCCTGGATTGCACGTCACCAGGTTCGTGTCAAACAAGAACCCGTGCTTGCAATAGAGTTGTTAAGAAACGCGCAACTTGAGAAAGAAAAAGAAAAAACTTTTATTGGAAATTCACTTGATGTTGAGGGCAAGCAGCTTCCGATGCACGATGCCAAGGCTATGTTAGAGCTTCAGGATTTGCTTAATGTTGATGCGAAGGATGAAGACGATGACGTTGAATGGGAAGACGTGGCAGCACCACTGACAAAAAGCAATTTACCATCCTCACTGAACGTTGAGCTTCAAGTAAATGATCCGTCGGTAGAAAATTTGACAACGGCTAAAACGATAAAATACGTAAGAAGGGCAATAGCACCCATTATTGATATTAAAAGACCCGCAGTTGACAACGAGGTAGCAATTGTCCCTAGCTCATCTGCTGTTGCTGCCGATTCTCTTATGAGTGGCGTATTTTGTATCGACGATATATCCAATGTGGATGACAAGCTTGACTTTAGTAGTTCTCCTTTGGACGCTAAGAATGAGCAATGTTTGGCGCAGGACGAAGAAGAAAGTGAAAAATTCCTGACGCTCAGGAATGAGCTAGAAGATATAAAGGCTCACGAAGATCTGAATCTACTCAAAAACGATGCGCTACAATCTGCCATGGCCACTGCCTCTAATTTGACGCAGTGGGCTGCCGGTGCAGTTCGCCGGGCTTTGCAAGCGCACTCTCTTCAGCATGCTGAAAACATTGGAATTGATAAATGGCAAAACGGAAAGGCAATTGATTCGATTGTTGCTCTGCCTCCTCGTACAAATGGAATGTCTAAGACCTCACTTGAGCTTTCAAATCGAGAAAATAAGTCGAACGCTAATCACTTGAGTATTGAAATGAATAGTATCGAGGTAGAAATGCGGAAGGAAATTACTGCAGCACCCAAATTTGAGGACTCCAAAGAGGAGCTACAAGCCGCTTTAAATGCGTCAATTGCTTGTGAGCGATTGGAAGTAGAGGAAACTGAGGGGGCTCGCGTTCGTTATCTCCCCTATACACAGTCGAATGATTCTCATCAACCTAATGATGCTACGAATGAAAAGTATACAGAGATGGATGCAGTTGCATTGCGAAATGAACAGCTTGAGCTTGAAAAGCTGCGCAATCGACAATTGCGTGATACTGAAGGGATAACGGAGGATATGGTCGCAGAAGTGATGGCCCTCCTACGCTTGTTTGGTGTGCCTTATCTCGTGAGTCCGATGGAAGCTGAAGCTCAATGTGCAGCTCTTGAGCAACTTGGTCTCGTCGATGGTGTGATTACGGACGATAGCGACATCTTTCCGTTTGGAGGTCAGCGGGTTTATAAGAATATTTTTCATCACCAAAAGTTTGTCGAAGCCTTTTCAGCTCGTGACATTGAAAACGAGCTTGGATTTTCACGAGAACAGATCATTGCGCTCGCGCTTCTACTAGGCAGTGATTATACGGATGGTGTACGAGGGATTGGCATTGTGAATGCGAGTGAAATTGCGGCTTCGTATCCGGGCCTCGAAGGTCTTTGTGACTTTAAACAGTGGGTTCGTGATTATAATGTTGCCGAAGAAGCGCAACGTGTAGCGTCCAAGAAACATACAAAATCAAGGCAGAAATCACTGGCAAAAGATTCAGCGACGGCATCGGACAGCGACGACAGTGATAACGAAAGCATTCGCGCTCGATTTCAGCGGGTCCATGCATCTGCACGGCGAAAATGGGATCTTGGAGAAGAATTTCCGAGCAAACAAGTGGTACAAGCATACATGGCTCCACAAGTTGACCGGTCTGACGCACGATTTACATGGAGCGCTCCGGACATGGACGCTTTGCGCAAGTATTGTGCTCAGGCATTTGGATGGGATGCAGCAAAAAGTGATGGAGTACTCAAGCCTCTTGAAGAAAAGGCACGAAAGGATGGGGGTCACATTCAAACGCGATTGGATCGGTTCTTTACGAGCTACAAGGATCAAGTTCACTATGCTCAGATTAAAAGCAAGCGCTTGCGCTCTGCCGTCAATCAGCGCCAAAGCAGCAAGAAAAGGAAAGCAAAGCTACAGTAAGTGCGGAGGATGCAGAAAATATAAGATCGGCATTTGTACTATAATTGCTCGCGCATCTGTATGTCTCTCCTGTCTCCTTTTGATATATTATGGAGCTGTCGCCAACTTTTGAGCTCGGTGGCCATCAATACGGCCTTGTTGAATTACGCAAAATCATATAAGCGGCAACGATGTCCTGGAGCAAATTAATACACTTGAAAATATCGCCCAAGAGACTTATTATCGATCGAAGTGCGAAGGGCAAGAATGAGTCTCCGACACGTGAATTTCGTTGTTTCATTAATCATCCAATAATTTTCTTCTTTTATTTATTTTGTCCATTAATACCAGCAAATTGACAATTGCCATGATGACCTGACTCCAATGGCAATAATATATTGGGTGTTGCTGCTGGAAGCGTTGCATTCGTCTTAGTGTTGCTGTCGCACACTCAGATCTTCCTCGAAATTAAAAATTTATTGCAATGCAATTAGACATATGAATTACCGAGTGATAAGATCTCAATTGCACATTTCTTTTGAGACGCCGCAACAGTTCAATCACTTTCGTCCTCATGGAAGATTTAATTTTGTCTCGTTGTCTCATGCAGATGTTAAAGAGCAATTCACGAGATCGCTTTTTCAGGGCAGTTGAACAAGCTTAAAATAACGAGTAAATTTACGTTGGCATTAAACATGATCTCGAAGAGTGCCTCTTTCGTCGAAAAGCTGAAATTGCATTAAGTATTTGCTCTTTTTTTTCTTGCAAGCGCTTACTAAATCCAATCGGCAATTTTTTCAGATTCGAAATATAATCAGCGCAAGGCTCTTCTTGTCGAGCAACTGCATCTAGACGATGACCAAACTTTTTCGATTATGTTACTCAAAAGCTTGTCCAGACTTATCAAGTAAACTGTGTGGCTCAAAGGAAAAATTTGAGATAGGAATAATGTTTGCATCGTCTTAGAGCGATTGAGGATGGTACATGCACTAGCAGTAGTCGCTGGGATACCTCCAGGGTTCATCGTTGAGTCGAATGCCTATTTTTGGCAGATGTCCGGTCAGCATACTTTATTACCCCTTTATTGCTAAATGTCAGGCTGATCTTTTAAAGCGTGAAATTTTATGAAGAGAAAGAATGACGATGAGAGGTATGCTAATTCTGATGTCTGGACGCGTCGGTAGCAATACTGCATGATCCAGTAAGATAATAGTTGATCCAAATCGTGTTATTTAAATTATGTTCTTGTCTGGGTCTAGACATTCCCTTAGAATATTTCTTATATAAAGAGCTATGCTCTAATTGTTGGTTTTGCTTTTAAATAACGATGAGAGCAAGAATCCCCTTTCAAAAATGCATAATATTAAATTACGCAGAGTTAAGCATTGAGTTAAGGACATGATGCAGGAGCGTGTACTGTGACTCACGAGACTGAACAGGTACGCTCATAAGAGCTGCCTGCAGTTCCTGGAGAACACTAGTCACAAAACCCGCAATAGTTTGGTCGCGCACGTCCATAACAAGAAGCGACTCGCGCAACCAATTAAGCTTCGTCTCGAGATCATCCACAAGGTCGGCACCCAATTGCTGTACTAGACATAAAATCAGCGTTTGCGAAAGCTTGGGTGGGTGACAGCCAAGCACGACACGCGGGTCACACTGTCGGCATGCAAACATAACAAGGTTAACATTTTGAGCCCCGAGCGCAAACTTGAACGCTTCTTCCCAATCATTTCGAGAAAGATAGAAAAGGAAGTCTAGCACGGTGTTTTGCTGTGCCTCAAGCTGAGATTCCTCGGCAGTCTTGGCAGCAGGAACAATTGCTCCATTCGCAATTCGAGAATTAAATGCCACGTTCAATTGCTCAACTTTTTGCGACAAGCTCTCGACTACACGTGTCAATTGATCCAACTGGTTTGCAACCTTTACGTTGCTTGTGCTTTGCCCACTACTCTCAAATGCACTCCGCGTACCCTGCACAAAGGTGTCGTTGATTTGTTCAAACATTTTTTGTGTAGCAGCTTGAAACGACGGAATCAAAATGTCCTGGAAACACTCACGAAATGAGTCGCGCACAGGCTGACGCACGTCTTCAACAACGCGCAGTATCATTTCATCCACACCATTGGCTAGTTGGTCCGGTAGCGCTGTTGCCAGCGAGTCAGAGAGCTTCTGCTCCATTAAAGGAATGAGCTTTTCGCTAATCACGTGCTGAAACCCATTCTGCACGGGTTTCATGAAATTATTTTCCATAGTATGTAACACAATACGGCCCATGGCAGGTACGAGCACGGACTGCAGCTGCTTCTGAATAGACTTTTCCACTTGCATCGAAACCTGCGCTGTCAGGTGATTGCCCAAACTTCCAATGACAGCACGCATCTGGTCACGTAGCTCCTCGTCGCGCTGAATCTGTGCAGTCTCCATTCGTCGAAGGAAAGCAAGAAGCGTCTGCTGCTGCGATTCGCTCGCAGTGTCATCAACTGACAGATCGTACTGCACGGACGATTCATCTTGAAATGCACGAACCGAAGAGGAAGGTGACGAGCGACTGTAAAAGCGAAGGCTAGGAAGATTACCATCGTCGTTCGTGGCTGACGACGCTGATACTGACACAGCATCGTCATTAGTAGCCAGATGCAGCGATCGAGTACCAATGCCACGAGAACTCCGATTACTTCGTGCACCTGGAGAAGTTAGAGCACGAGGGAGTCCATTATACGCACTACGAAGTGGAGCATGCTGATCACTATTCTCAACATCTTCTTCAGCATCAACTTCATCAGGGGCCTGTACATCAATTTCTGTCTCGGGAGCTGGCATTACAGCAGGCGCAGCGCGTGGAGACTCGGCTGCCGTCTGATACGATCCCTCTCCTTCCGTGGTCATAGCACCAACCGTTTGTCCAATGTTCTCACCAGTCTCGATTTCGTTCTCAATTGAGCCGCGCGCAACAGGAAGATAGCACTCGTTAGCGCCGACAAGATAGCGCTGAATAGCCTGCGTCTGTAGACAATACAGCTGCATGGTGAAATTTAGTCCATCTGACGCGGAAATAGAATCACTGCCATCGCGTGCTGGCTGACCCGGATTTATACGATTCAGCAACCCCATACTAAGCACGGGATAAGCTATAGCGAATTCTGTCACATTGTCAAATTGGCGTGGTGTGCAAGAGTCTGAGCTTTGAGCTAGGTGAAAAGCATAAATCACTGGTTTTGATCGATTGGCCACAAAGAGAAACTGAGTACTTGGGTCTAGTATCGTCTCGTGAAGAAGTGCCGAGCCTTCTCGGAAGTCATCGTGGACTTTTACTGTCTGATAGCAAACAGGGGCCGTATTTTCCGTTAGCGCCGCATTCCACAGTGAAAAGCGGGTATTGGACCCACCACCAATCAACAGACCTGGCTGATTGAAGAAATTGCCATCATAAAAGTGTAGACTATTTACTGCTTCACCTTGGAATGGATCAAAGCGCTGAATAAACTCAGCCGGTTGCCCAGGAAGTCGCTCTTGTACGCGATAGACTTGCACGAGCCCATCACTACCAGCAGTTACTAAACACTCGCCGCTGCCAGGAGAAAACGCCATGTCGTTGATCTGACCAGACGTTTGACCACACACGACACTAATTTCGTACAAGTTTTCAGCGCCAGTGCCATCGGCGCCCACGTGCGACAACTCCGTGATAAACACTATGCTTCCATTCGCAATAGCAATTTTGTTGCAATCCGACGGATGCCACTTGACACGTTGTGCCTGTGTAGGGACCAATTTGATCAATTCACGACTCATAGGATCGATTTGAATCGACCAAATGGCAATACAATGATCCGTTCCAGAGCTCAAGAATAAATCCGACTTACTACTAAAAAAGGCCAGCTCCGTGACAGCATGGTGCTCATGCTTTCGAAGCAAAAGTCTGTCCACTGAACTCTGACTGATGACACGAATTAAACCATTCCGGATCGGGTATGAAATAAAATGCTCGTTCACCGAGATCAAATTACCCAATTGTGAGGTGCGTTCGGAGTTGTACAGCGTAATTGGCATGACTTCAAGCGACCTGCTTGCACGGGTCGTATTGTCCCCATTCGAGTAATAATTGACGGTCTCTCCACCGAGCGTGACCCCAGGAGGCGTCGTGGGGACATCCGCAGTCCCATATCCAATAGCACTGCCCGCGCGTCTGGGTGAACCTGTGATAGAGCTCGAGGCAGATTCACCAAGTCCATTGCCGCGGCTACCGTCGACTGAAAAAGTCGGCGTAGTACGTGGAGCTGCAGGAAACGGTCCTCCATTCACGGACGAGAAACTAGGTACAGGATGGAATTGAGGAAAAGCGGGGGGTACTGAGGCTGACCTGGGTGGCGGAAACGCGCCCAGATTCTGCTGGAATTGAGGCAAAAGTGATGTCGGAGCACTCATTGGAGGGAAAGAGTGCATATGATTGCTAGTTGTGGGGATGGAGCTCGAGGATGAAGCCAGAAACTGCTGCAAAAATTGATTTGAGCTGCTTATGGGGTGGGGCGCAGGAGGAGCTGCAGGAGGGACCTGATGCTGCTGTTGTAGCAATTGGTCTAGAGGGTTACTCTGCGTGACCTCGGGAGTAACACTATCAAAAATCGAAAAGCGGGCTAAAAGTCAAAGCACGTTCATTACAAATACGCGTTAGAAATCTGATCTTGTCCATACGATCCGTGGATCGCGACCCACCTGCGGTCGAAGTGGGTGGCATGGGGGCGCTTCCGGGAGTTGGAAGCGGTGGCGGATTGCTACTGACGTTACTACTGTTGCGGCTGTGACCGCTTTCACTGCGGACGCTCATGCTGGAGGCGTATGTCGAGGAAAAGGTGAGGGGGACGGACCTTAGCAACACGCTGATTGACAGTGTGTCGCCCCTCCCTGGATGTTTTTAATTAACTGTTTATAGATTGGCCCGTTATTATGGAATAAACAAAATAAGTAAGTCGTGAAAAGACTTACTTACTGCTCATTGAGTCACCAGACATCAATAAACTGTCCCACAAGAATTAAGATGACCCGAATCAAATAAAACTAATATTAATATTAATACAACGTAAATAATTTCCTATAAAAGGAATAATAAACATTATCTCCTATGAAAGGAAATAAATAAAGAGGTGAGTTGTGGTTAGCGATGGGTGAGTGGTGAGTGGAGAATAGCTGTAATGGGGCACCACTCATAATAGTACTAGTCAACCTACAGTGATTACAGTGAAGGTGGGGTGCCTCGACTACTTCACGTACACGACGTGCAGAGGAAGAAGCTTAGCTACTAAAGGTGAATTCGAAGGCTTTAGAATAGGGTAAAAGTAAAACTGTATTAATATATTAAGCTCTTTCACAACGATATTCTATCCACTGGCTTTGATTTAATAATAACTAACTTTGCCATGCGCCTCCTTGCGCAACGCCTAATCGTGTCTTTTAACGATTGGCGGGATTACTATAAACATAAATTAACAATCAATAAAATCAATGTCTTATTGCGTCAATATTAACATTTTTGGTATTATTGGACAATAAAGTCACGAGCTTATCAACGGTCTCCTTCTGAAGCAACTGGAAGCCCCTTTTGGAACTAGACGGAATGCCAAAACTACTCTTTCCAGATGCCTTTCCGGGTGTTGTCACGCAACTGGGCCTCGACTTCGCTCGCAACCCAAGAAATTGATGCCTGTTGGAGGCCAAGGTGAGTCACACCTTGACAAGAGTGTTCGTCTCGCAGAGTACTGATGGTGAACGTGGGTGCGTCGGCAAGTTTTGCAGCGTGCAGCCTCCAGGAGCAGCCTTCTTGCACGCAAGCCACTGTGAAGCGTCGTTTGTCACTTTTGATCACCGCGAGCTCGAACCGTTCAGCGATTAAAGTCGCTTTGACTGCTTCGCGGCAGCTTTTCCATTTGCAAACTCCGTTCCAACGGTAAGCTGATGTTTTTAGCCATAATTGGCGCGGAGAAGAAGTGAGGTAGGGGCGCGGCGGTCAGGTAAAGTGATGTGATTATGCTGTGCGCAACGATTTTCCGTGTAGTATTTTGGTACATTCCCTTATATCTACTTATCCCGCAGACTAATCAACTGTAGATGTAAACAAAAGAGAGAGACAGATAAGATAAGATAAGATTTCAATTGCACTTATAGTATTAGTTTATAATAAAGTTAGCGTTAACAGATAGAAAGAAGAGAAACTTAATTATATAAATACAGTTTTTCATTTAACCCTCTTTAACCTAGTTGCCTTAACGAGAAGTCTTCCTCTGCACGTACTAGTGTACTTGAAATAACTTAAGGCACCACTCGCAACTGAAACAGTGCGAAGTGGACTTGTACTGAAGTAGTACAAGACGTAGTGCCTCGTTACACCTGGTAGCACTTTGTAGTCCGTCTAAGGACCACATTTCCCTCATCTAACATGGACATGTTAGATGATAATACGAATACGCATCACGTTTCACGTAAAAGCTACTCCTTTCTAACTGGCATAGAAAGGAGTGGGGTCGAACGAATGAGTTCGACCGTAGGAAACGATGCCATCTTGGCAATGCTGTCCAATTCGGACAGAGATACCCTCCATGCAGCCATCGCCAAGTTCATACAACATGAACTTGACGAGATGAAGGAGAAGGTAGCCTTGCTGAATCAGCAAGGCTCTCAAAAGGCAGAACTGTTGAGGTTACAACAGGTACAGACCCCTGTACCTGGGATGACGCAAACGCGTCGTCCCGAAACCTTAAAGATTGACATCTCTAAGTATAGGGGAGTTAAAGAAGACTCTTCTTGAGATGGTTTGTCGAGTTGGACGATTCCATAAGGTCACGTCACATCATCGACGAGCAAATGCAAGTCGCATTTGCTCAGTCAAATCTGGCAGGTCGTGCCAAAACTTGGGCATTGGGCCTTATGTTACGCGACCCATATGTCTTTGGGTCGCTAGAGGTTTTTAAAACCCGACTCAAACAGACGTTTGAGCCACCAAGGGCTGAGTTCAGAGCTCGTTCAGAGCTTCGGAAACTTAAGCAAGGCAAGCGTGATGTGCACGCATATGCCCAGCACATACGACTCTTAGCGAGTTGTATTACCAATAACCCAGTCCATGAACACACGTTGATTACGGTGTTCATGCAAGGTCTTACGGATGGTCCCGTAAAGACCCACCTGTTCCGCTTGGAACTGGATGCGCTTGAAGAAGCAGTATCCGTTGCGGAACAGGAGGACTTAAGCTTGAGACAGGCTCAAGCTAGTTTGTCATCATATCGTCCTCCAAGACGACACGAGTTAGGAGGTCCAAAATCCATGGACCTCGGTTACGTCGAAGCGAGAGACCTCGCTGTTCGATCAATAAGCGATTGCAGAAATGCCCCATCGCTGCGAAAAATAAGGACACTACGCTCATGAGTGGAGTGCCCCACGCCCAGCACCGAAAGGTACTGAACGAAATTTTGGACCGTATGCCAACAAGGGCAACGGTCGCGGCTCCGACGTTGTTGCTAAATCGCAATAGCGAGGCGGACCGCCAAAAAATGGTCGGGGCCAGTAGGGGCGCAACGCCCTACTGATCCAGCAACCTCAAGAGAATTTGCAAACCTCTTGACTAAAGTTGCTCCAGAACAGAATCATTATATGTCTCTGCACCTGGTGATGAGGTATCCCTCATCACCTTGAAGTTAAAAGTGACAAATGACTTGTCACTCAGAGACCTAGTGGACTGCGGAGCGTCGAATAACTTTATTCGTCGCCAGTCTCTAGAGGGTCGTAGGCTCAAATATGTTGAGCGCGACATCCCTCCAACGAGGATGACGGTGCGTCTAGCGACAGGCGCATCGATAACAGTAATGAAACGCGTAGTGAAATTTCACTACACGTTAAGAGATTTACAGTATGATGATGATTTCATCGTACTGGATTTGGATGACAAATTTGATGTCATCCTAGGTTTACCTTGGCTCAGAAAATACGAGCCAAGGATCAGCTGGCAGCATCGATCCGTAAAGATGCCTGCCACTTGTTCATCAGATGGCCATCTGATGAACGTCTTGGAGC